>NC_039285.1:1527962-1757962 GCF_003368295.1 Carassius auratus
TGTATATACTTGTTTTTTTCCATAATGTATTTTACAACAATACAATGAGCAATATAACATTTTACCAGATTTGAGACTTATTCACTTTTATTTGTAAATAAAATATTTCAATAGATTTGATAAAATTATTGTGCTCCCGTGATTTTTCTAGAATCTAGAGTATCTTTTGCTGCTGAATTATCTACCAACCTAGTTTATAATAATATTTTTTTAATCGTTTATGATTATATATTTTTTAACTTGTTATTTTTCATTAAAATGAAGTTGTGTATATTTAATAGATTGTGATTAACACAAGAATGATGGTCAGGTCAACACAGAGATTGATTTAATTCTATATTGAATAAAAAAAAAAAACTGTGCTAGTATCGGATTGGTATCGGATTGGTATCGGTAGATACTCAGAATCTTCGTTATCGGATCGGTTCTGAAAAAATGGTATCGTTGCATCCCTAAAGACAAGTATGAAGTAATCTGTGCTGAATAGAGAACAGTATTATTGAAACATCTGGGGCCTAATTTATATAATGCTGCGTAGAAACAGTCATACATTTGATCTAAGAATAATTCAAGTGTATATGTGATTAAGAAAAAGCTAAAAAAAAAAAGTGCAGATCCCTATTTTCCATGTGAAACCAAAAAGTCACAAATTATCTTGTAAATGCCCCCAATTTATGTCTTACACATATAAAAGAGCTCCAGTCAACATCCACATCCTATGGCTTTTATTTCACAGTACCTGCAGTAGGGTTGTGACAGTGAGGAGATTTTCCCACCAGTTAATAAACGTGTTACAACACCTGTAATACCAGTATCACTGGGGGTGGGGTTTGTTGGGGGTTTCCCTCTTTTCCTCACAGGCATTTAAAAAATATTTCGAATTATAATATATATATATATATATATATATATATATATATATATGTGTGTGTGTGTGTGTGTGTGTGTGTGTGTTCATCTTCAGTTCTCTCTTCACAGCAGTTCAGTCAGTGTACTGTTTGAGTGCATGAATTACTCCGGGATATTGGTTTGTTTGAACTCAGAGGGAGTGTCAGCCACATTAAAAAAGGTTAACAGCTTAAGTCATTTGTGGATTAATGCGTATTGGAGATGCAAATCGTTTAAAATGATTCAGTTCGATTTGGTGAACTGAATGATTCGTTCGTGAACCGGAAACCCAGCTGCTTTGTTTTGAACTCTCTAAAATATCTTAAACTGTGTTCCAAAGATAAACGGAGGTTTCACAGGTTTGAAACAACGTGAGGGTAAAGTTATTAATTACATAATTTTGCTATCTGGGTGAGCTAACCCTTTAATTCATCTTGAAATATTATGAACTCAAATGATAACCATGAAAACGTTCATTTCTAACTATTAAACTTTAACCATGTAAAAATGTAACTTTAATTTTAAAATAGCAGTTTGGTATAATGCAATTCTTATTTTCTGTCCACAGCCCTTTCATTTTTGGCTCTTGCCTCTTCATAAGAAAAAGTTTGTGCACCTCTGGCTTAGACCCTGATGAGGATCTCGGCACTTTTCCACATCGATTGGACGTTGACTCTGTCAAAGTTGGCATGGATTTTAGCGCATGTTTTATAAATGAGACCACGGAAACTAAAAATTATCAATATATGAAGTTCATTTGCAAAAACATAACTCAGTTGTTTAAAATTTCCAAAAATCATGTTTTGAATTTCATGTTTTAATTGTGATTTATTGTGTTAGTTTTTTTTTTTGTTTTTTTTTTTAACTAGTCCAGATAGCCCAGCTGAAGTTTGAATGAGGTTTCTGAAAATGCGCAATGAAACACACATGATTTCTGAGAACTGACTTGAGGATGTGCAATCACTTCTGTTAGTCTGCACACTGGACAGTTATGAGCTAATGCCAATAGTCTTAAAGTTCCCAAATATGATATTGGCTTGGCTCACACATTAGTCTACCGCCGGTCACAAAGTACTGAACAGATGCAAAAAGTGCCTTTGACAGAACGATTACAGAAAGCACCTTCTCAATGTATTTTGTGTCTGTATGTAACAGTAGATCAAATCATGTGCAGGGATCCAGTGTGCAGGGGACATTCCTCAGGGGTCAGACCAGAGCGTATAGCATGACCAGCGGGGCGTTTTCACACCTGTGCTGTCCGCAGCAGATGATCCATGACTGCGCCTGGCACGGAAACATTCATCATCAGCCCCAAAACTGACATCAAGTGCTGTGACGGTGGGGACCAGACGGAAATACCACACTGCACTGATACACACATGATAGGGCTGATATCAGGAGACGTAATCGACAGAGCTCCACACTCGGAGCAATACACAAATATCTGTCCAGTGTGTTACTTCTTTTTCTTTCTCTTTTTCGCGCTCCACTGTGAATAAAAGAGCTAGCTTTCTGAAAACACCCGCAAGCTCGAAGTTTAGCAACAGTGTGTCTGCAGTTGAGTTTCCTATTCACAGAAATGTCTAATATTTCAAGTCTGTGTTCGTTTACGTGCCAGAGAGAGAGAGAGAGAGAGAGAGAGAGATCTTTTATGTGTGAATTACCACCTCGGTCTTCGTTTTGTTTCTCTGTTAGCAGTGAAGCTTCAGACGCAGTCAGTGTCTCTGTTTGCTATGTGTGTGTGTGTGTGTGTGTGAGCTACAGTGATGACAGAGCATTGCTTTAGAAAGCTTTCATTTTTAAATATGCATGTCAAGTGCGTGTTGATTTGTGCATTGATAACCTACCAACAATTTAAAGATGAATAAATTAGTATATTAGAATGAGTCTGTTAATATGTATGGGCTTAAACACAAGATGCAAACCTGTTAAACTGTTATGGAGGCCCTTCATAATGCAGAGGTCAACTGCCTTATAGTTAACAATGGTCCTATAGTACACAGTGTTTAAAAGCAGCTGTTTTACTCCGTTCTGCTGAGTGCAGACCCTTATTGTGAGATGAATTGTATTTGTTTAAAAGAAATTTTATGTAAGATCTTTCCTGTCACTTTTGATCAATTTAATGCATCCCTCCTGATCAAAAGCATTAATATCAAAAATATAAATCGCAGGCCTCAGTATTATTTCACAATACCAGAGCATCGCTGTTCTTCTGTAATATTACACACTCGTTCAAAAGTTTCGGTTTAGTCAAGGTTTCCAACATTGATAATCAGAAACATTTCTTGAGCAGCAAACATACATCACAACAGAAAACGATTACATCAACCTGCAAATAAATTTCACCATATTACGGTTTATACTGTATTTTTGTTCAAATGTATATGACATTGCTGAGCATAAGAGACCTTTCCTTCCTTTAAAAACAAACTCTCATTACAAACTTCAGTTTGTGCGTGGTATGGTGCATTATGGCCTGAATGCAAGATCTCCACACATCAAATAAGCACGCGCTTTCTGTTTCTATATTCAGTAAATGATAAACGCCACGCATGTGTGAGAAACAGCACACCTGTGTGCAAATACAGCCATCTGCTCGATCTGAGGCTCGGAAACATCATAAACTCAGTTTATCAGAATGAATATTGGCTCATACTGCAGCAGTGCAGTGGGCTTCAGAACAGCAGGAGATACAGACGGGAGTGAAAGCCCTGCTCGAGGCCCAAACACGCTGCTGCATGACCACAAAAACACGCTTTGACATCACTAACTAAATACTATAACCGAGATCAGCGAGCAGGAACGTGTTATATAACGTCCGCGGGCACTGAGATGCTGATTAGGCCGCGAGACATGAAGCCCATGTGGGCTGAGTTTCGTGCCCGGCCTTCATTCATCTCAGCGGGAGCGCGCCGCTGCTGCGTGGCCTACACCCGCTCGATCTCCCGCAAACACGCGCGCACCCGCGGCCTCCCGTCAGACACGCTCAAACGCACGCTTCACCGCGCCTCTCGTGCGGGGTGGCTTACCCTCTTCCCCCGCCGAAGCTCCCGTAAGCCCGATCCCGGTCATCGTAGTTATCGTAATCCGCCATTGACGAAGATGCTGTCCAGAGAAAGCAGCAGTCTGACTCTGAAGGACCCCGAGATATACGGCTGCGAGCTTTAGCTGTCTTCCGCGTGCCTGACACGTGTCCCTAGGAGATTTATAAAATACATTTGAGTAATGATCGCGTAAACAGGTCTGAAATATCAAAATATGATGTTTGTATATTTGTTTTGTTATATGGATCAAAATATATATTTTTTTAATGTGAATAATGGACGGGTTTTTAATCGGGCAACATCGAGTAGACTCAACTTACGATCTTTAATGTGTGTTACCCATAGACAGTAAAAGAGGTGTTTACCAGCCAAATCTTAGAAGCATAGGTGGGGATTTTGATTCAGAGTTTAGAATCTTTTAAATGAGTTCACCAAAACGATTCATTCATAGACGAGTGCTTGCGATGGGCGCGTGAGTAGTCGAGTAGCCAGCGAATCAAAGTGATTCACGATTCATGTTCGATTCGATTCATGAAAGGTTTTGAAATGAGTATTACATTTTAAAAAAATGTTATTCGCGCGTCCAACCAAAACGTTTCAGGCACATTTCCATGGACCATAACATGGAGCTAAAAATAATATTTCTTTTAGTTTTTTTCATAATTTTAAATCACCATTTAGATTTTCTTTGCAGTTCACTATAGCCCTGTAGGGCAACAATTTAATTTTTAAAAGGCAAATATTCCATATATTTCTCAATGAATATAAATCACTTAGAAGTACAATTCTTATAATTAGATAAGAATAAGTAACAATGCTAAAGTAGTTTTAGGATAAATGTAAGCCACACTGCTGGACACTGATATTATAAATAATTATAACAAATAAAAATGACTATAATTATGTTTTAATACACCGCATTTGCTGAAAATAGATCATTGGTAAGAAGATGGCCTTCAGGTAGCTGTGAAACTCACAGTGAAGAGAACGAGCCGTACATTAGCCTTGTAAATAGCTGTGATATCTATGCCATCTCCTCTCATTGCAAAGACAAACAGACAGCGAAACCACTTCCATCTAGCCATCGTGATTATCATCATTACTATTATTAGTTCACTAATCCAAATCTATGGCACCAACCATGTAAAACTCCTTTGTACAGACATCTATCTATCTGAGATTGGCATGAACCCTCCACTGGATGGAGACAGAGTCTGATCTTCCAAACGTTTGTTAACGTGGTGGGTGGAGCAAAACAACTTTCCCTCCCACGTCATGAACTCCTCCACCTGTAACCTCCATTTACATTGAGAGTCACAGAATTACAGCATAAATCTGCTCCACACAGACAGAGGGAGCATCACCTGACTCTGTATTTAAAGGGCAAACTTACAAGTGTTGTGTCCTCCACATTGATAACTGATAGCAGAAGAGCCTGAACACTCTCATGAACTCAGAGCATTTCATTATACACTTAAAAATAAAGGTGAACTTTTGAGATTGATGAGGGGACAGTAAAAGCAGCATGCAGAGAATGCTATAGAGAGTCATGTCACTGCTGTGCGGGGATGGAAACTCCTGAAATGTTTAGAAAACTGAAGGTGAAAAAAAAATTATATCAGTATCAGAATTTGTCACTATGCTATCAAAGAGCTAGCATTTAATACTATGGTTTCATATGAATTATTATTATTATTGTTTATTTATATATCACATTTAAAATGACCCAAAGGTTGAGCAAAGTGCAGTACAGAACTTTAGAAACAATACATAAAATAGAAATTACAATCCGCAAAGTAAAATACACATCAACTTATTCAAAAGCTCGGTCCCCTCTATGTTTTATCTTAGACCTGTAAACAGAGAGTAATCAAAGCGTCAAAACGTGTGTTGCTGAACGCATAAATAACTGTTTCAGAGTTCTTCAAGTAGAGAAAAGATTATCTAAAAGTAATCTGTTTATCGAAACGAAGAACCCCGTGCAAATAAAACACCAAGGTTACCGCACCCTGAGTAACATGAGAACTTAAAAATCCTAGATCCAGATCACCACAGTCATAAAAATCATGTTTTTTTGTGAAAGCCCTGAGTTCAGATCCTGTAAGAGTGCTAGTAGAACCTCAGTATGAACACGAGTCTTTACATGTTTAAGTGGGAGGTACAAGTGGGTGTCATCAGCATATATAAATGAAACAATACTCCATTTTTGGAAAACATGGATCCCTATTGCAGCATGTATAAAGAGAAAAGTATTGGAGCAAGGATCGATCCCTGCAGAACACCACAGGAAAGATGTGACTGAAACCATTTTAAAACGGTACCCTGAATGCCAACATAATCTAGAAATTAAAATTTTGTGATCGACCTAATCAAATGCTGAACTAAGATCTAAAAGGACCAAGGCAACAGCATTCCCATTATCGGTAGCCACCACATTATTTGTAACTTTCAATAAAACAGATTCAGTACTATGTAATTTTCTATAACCTCACTGTAAGTTTTCGTATAATGAATTTGAAGTCAGAAAAGTCTGTAGTTGAGTGAGAACGACCTTTTCTAAAAAAAAAAAAAAAAAAATCTATTACATTTATATTACATTTTTATATCTACATTAACATAATAATAAAACATGACTCCCGCATTCTGTTCAGTTTAATTCTGAATGGCGCACAACCCTGATCTATTAAAAGTTTTGACACATTGGACTGAATTTATGTGATCTTAAAAAAAATAAAACATTTCTGAAGGCCTATGCTTCATAAAAAATGGAACTGGATGAGATTGACTGGATAGGAAAAGCATTCAGCGAATGAATGTCCAGGATAAATGTTTACTCTGTGAGTTTAATCTACATAACATACTATTAACCTACCTGAAATCATAAAATTATATATATATATATATATATGTATATATATAAAGCTATTCACATTTATTCATTTTAGCTGACGCTTTTATCCAAAGCGACTTACAATTGCTATATATGTCAGAGGTCGCACGCCTCTGGAGCAACTAGGGGTTAAGTGTCTTGCTCAGGGACACATTGGTGCCTCACAGTGGATTCGAACCCGGGTCTCCCACACCACAGACGTGTGTCTTATCCACTGCGCTAACACCACCCCATTTTACAGAACATGCCTGCAAATATAGAAGTGCTTGAAAGTGCTGTCTACCATTAACATCATATACAGCAGTCCATAACCATATTCAAGGCATCATTTTAATTCTGAACCATTAGTGCTATTACTTATTGCTTCAGTCTCCATCTCATAAAAAGACACATTTTTGACTATATGTCAAAGCAGGTTATTCTGGAGGATAGGACAACACTTATGTCCTTGAAGTTGTTCTTTTAATAAAGAGAAAGAACCTAATTGCCTATCACAGCTATGCTGATGATACCCAGATTTACCTAGCCTTATCTACAAATGACTACAGCCCCATCGACTCCCTCTGCCAATGCATTGATGAAATTAATAGTTGGATGTGCCAGAACTATCTTCCGTTAAATAAGGAAAAAACTAATTGCATTTGGAAACAAAGATTAAGTTTTCAAGGTGAATGCATACCTTGAATCTAGGGGTCAAACAACAAAAAGTCAAGTCAGGAATCTTGGTGTGTTTCTGGAGACAGACCTTAGTTTCAGTAGTCATGTCAAAGCAGTAACTAAATCAGCATACTATCATTTAAAAAACATCGCAAGAATTAGATGTTTTGTTTCCAGTCAAGACTTGGAGAAACTTGTTCATGCCTTTATCACCAGCAGGGTGGACTATTGTAATGAGCTCCTCACTGGCCTTCCCAAAAAGACCATTAGACAGCTGCAGCTCATTCAGAGCACTGCTGCCAGGATTCTGACTAGAACCAGAAAATCTGAGCATATCACACCAGTCCTCAGGTCCTTACACTGGCTTCCAGTTACATCTAGGATTGATTTTAAAGTACTTTTACTCGTATATAAATCACTAAATGACCTAGGACCGAAATATATTGCAGATATTCACTGAATATAAGCCTAACAGAGCACTCAGATCACTAGGATCAAGTCCGTTAGAAATACCAAGGGTTCACACAAAACAAGGGGAGTCCTCCTTTAGTTACTATGCCGCCCGCAGTTGGAATCAGATTCCTGAAGAGATCAGACGTGCTAAAACACTAGTCACATTTAAATCTAGACTCAAAACGCATCTTTTTAGCTGTGCATTTGTTGAATGAGCACTGTGCAATGTCCGAACTGATTGCACTATATATTACCAGCTTCACTTATTAATAACCAGTTTGACTTTATTTTTGTCAGATGTCTACAGAAGCTCTTTTAGAGAATTAACAGAGGTTTAGATGTTGATGTTTTATTTGAAAATGTTTGGTCACCATTATTGTGATCAGTGTTTGCTTTAGTTGGGTGGTTTGACTCTTGGATTAGTAAGTCTATGGTTCTTGTAATAATATGACTTCTTTGATGTACATTGATGTACTGTGCCTGCTGGGATTTAACTGTTTTAAATTCATTTAAAAAAAGTAAATTTTTAATAATTTTAAACGTTTTAAAATTGCTTGTTTTATTTTTGTTATTATTTTTCTTTACTATTATTTTCATTTGTTTTATGTAAAGCACTTTGAATTACCATTGTGTACGAAATGTGCTATATAAATAAACTTTCCTCGCCTTGCCTTTAAAGTCTTTCAAAAATTAAGGGGTTCGTCAACCGTGCCGACCCCAAAATCTCCACAATATTCGGATCTCTGGATCTGACTGGACTACCCTGTTCAATTCACAGTCAGTCTGAGATTTAAGTTTGCTGTTTTATTGTGCACCAGGGTGAAATTCTACACTGTAATGCTGAAATTATTAGCTTGGTCACTGCACCGATTATCAGAGGGACTGGATTCTGAAAGATTAATCGACAGACGATGCTGAGCAGGTGGAGCAGTAATGGAGGTCACTTTGCACGTTTATGGAGCACAGTACACATGATGTAGTAATTAATCTCTACAGGGATTGGGCAGGTCTTTGGAATAGATTAGTGGCCAATTAAAGTGCTATGTCTAGTAGTACATGAGGGACAGTCGTGTATGACGGTATGTGGATTTTATTAACAAACTTTACCTGAAGGTTAACACCTTCTGAGCATATGGCCAGGAATGTGAGGCTCCCGAGGGCCACGTTATTTATTTCTCATTACAGAAGGTTAAACATTTTACCTGATAACTGAAAGCTGGAGAGAATTTGTACATAGCTGAATTTCACACAATAAATCAATACAAATAAATAAATAAATACATTTTGAATCTTGATTTTCAGAGGAATAATAAGACTTATTGTAAGATTTATTCACATAAATACAGTACAAATTGTCAGTTTGAGAGGTACAGGTGTGGATCCTCTTCATCTTAGAGGTCAGGGTGAAGGTCTCTGAGGGGTTTAATGCTCTTGCTCGTATTACCCCTGCACACTGTAATTTTATTTGATAGTCTTGTGCCCTTTTTCAAAACCCATCCTAAAAGTCAATGTCCTGCAAGTGACAAAGACCTTCTGTCTTTGCTGTTAGTGTCATCTGGATAACCACTAAGGTCTACATTTTGAGGATAAACTTCAAAATAAGTAAACTGGCTTCCTAGCCGCAAAATTGGTATTGAAATAGATTTGGACAACAAAACATGTTGAACTGGAATTGGAAAAGTATGCACAATATGGAAAAATATTGACATCAACATTTTGAAAGTAAAGTGAAAGTGTAATTTTATCATTTAAAAGTGCATATAAAATATTGAGCTATAAACAATCGTCACCAATCAATTAACTAATAACAGATGTTGTGGTAAGTTGCAATCAGACAGCCTATTATTCAAAAATAGACACACATCACTGATGTGTGTGGCATCACTGATTATCATGTCACAGCATGCTTAAGAGCATAAAATACTGAAAACAAATGTAGCTATCATTAAAAAATGCATTCCATTTCGTGGGTTTGAATTCAAATGAGAATTCTACATTCTGTTTGCAGCAAATGAATCGGAATTTATAAGGCATTCTGAAGTCAGTTATGAATGGCGCACGTGCAGCCCAGCTGGAAATGGAAGTCTAGTTCAATCACGCGCTGCTTGTGCTGTTGTGTGCTTCATCACGTGGTTACGGGAATAATGATGGCGTTCTCATTTGCGCACAAAAACGCTTGGAAGTCTGTTTAGCTAACAAAACAGGAACGGCACTCAGGTTAAATTCGTGACAATAAACTGACAGCAATCATTCACTATTAAAAACAGTCAACACTATGTGTTTAATGAAGCGTTAGTACAACAATCTAATAGCCTAGACGCCAGCCTGTCCCATTCACCTGAGCAACCTTACGCTTTCAGTATCATTGCTATCAGTTTTAGACTATTAGATATACAATGCAAATACTTCATGCAAAGTTTTGTTTAAAAAAATGATTCCATCGTTAGATGGTTAATTCTTTATTTCTAATGCTAAATAAAGTTTGTCGCATCTAATTCCCCAAATGCGTAAAGTTATCATAAATGCGGGTGCAGTTCTCTGGTAGCATGGAGGGGACGGGTGTTGACAAACCCCATACATTCGACTCACAAAGCATGCATAGTCCTCTAAACACACAGTGTGCTGAAAGAGGTTGCTGGAGCGTGGTTTGTCAGAGGAGGTACGTCATTGCGAGCAGCGGCGATTGGCTGGATCCCGCTCCTTTTTCTCCAGAATTTGCGACACGAGCGGTCTTCGCCTCCGGAGCAGCGACATCCCACAGTAGAGGCAGGTAAACTAGCGCTCTTATCTAGATCTTCGCATGCTCTTTTGATTGACGAGGCTAGCTGTTTCTTTCTGTCGTTTATGTGCTGCTTCACGGGTTTCTTCTTCAGACAGCTGCTGCTGCTGCTCTGAGGGAATGCGCAGTTCAGGAATGAATGCTGAAGCTTGAGAGATGAATGCTTTTTGTAAATGGAAAAGGCTTGGGGCGAAAGGAGCACGGGCTGAGGGAATATAACGCGACATTGTTTGCGCACATAAGTTCGCGACCAGCGCGCGCGCCCTTCAGAGATGCGCGAGATAGATCAGTTTTGTTCTTAAACGGATCGTGTGTGTATGCGTCAGAGGTGTGGATTTGAAAGTGGTTTAAAGGACGGGTTCTACGTCAGACTGTAACGTGACTAGAAATGCAATTGATCTCTCTGCGCACATGCTCCTCTCTAACGCTGGATTGCTCTTTGGATCTATTTTAGGTGGACTTATTTCCCTCAAGAGAAATGAATGCAATATAGCGCGTGGACATTTCTATTCGCTTTCGTCTCCTCAATTCTTCCCTGCAATACAGACACTGCCCGACCCGGACTAAATGAGTTCCCGGACCTCGGAGAGACTGGCGCTTTCTATTCCCCACTGTGCCTTGAACGGAACCGCTCGGAGCAGCAATGGCACGTGCTTGGACCCGGTGGACCAGCTGTTCCAGGCGTCCTCCTCCACCGCCGTGCTCTTCGTGCTCATCGCCATGATCATCGGGATAATATTCGTGTCCGTCACGACCTTCCACTTTCACAAAAGCAAGATGAAAATGCGCAAGATCCAGAAAGCCCAGGAGGAATACGAGCGCGACAACTGCAGTCCCAAAGCGGCCAAAGGCAAGCCGGTGGTCCGGCAGTGCATCATGGTGAGACCCCCCGCGGGAGCGCGCACGGCAGATCCTGGCGTGACAGAGGACATCAGACACTCGGGACAGACCAGGGATGAGGACTTGTTGGAATCGGTCGCTGTGTCTTGATAACGCAGTGGCAGCCTTTGGAAGACGCTGTAAATAACCTCTGTATTCTTATGATATCACCCACGGAATATACCTATTCTTCGTATAAGCATAAGACTTGATGAGTTTTCATAGAAGATCCCGGACGAGGCTTTCTTTACTGGTTTTTGAGGAGGACTGAGGAATGCTGACGGAATTTAAATCATAATTGTTATTCAATCATAAAGAGATCGAAAGAGATGAAAATGTAATAAATGAATCTATCAGGATTTTGTTGATGGGAATCAAATCAGAATTTCATAAATATGAAATTTATTGGGGGGGGGGGGTCTAATAATAAATTGAAAAGGATCTTATTGAATATTAATGGATTTTATATTAAAATTAGGAGTCAATGCCAATGAGATCAAACAGAAACCCTTGATGAATCAAATAAACACGTGCATTCATTGGCATTAATCAGTTTATCCAGTAGGACTTCAGTGAATACTTGTCATCTTATTGATGGCATCAAATGAAAATGTTCTAAAAAATAAAATAAAAAGTAAACAATTCCAGGGTGGAGGGGGAATCAGTTCATTAATCTTAAAGTATATTACTGAATATTAATGGGATTTCTATCATAACTCAATCCAATTGTGACTAAACAGGAGTCCTCTCTGAATCAAATAAGATATAGAATTATATAAGATATATAGAATTACAATTCTGGGGGAAAAAGTCACTGATCATTCAACCCAATAATGGATTTCTATTATAATTTGGAGCAACAACAAAAAACGAAGAATCAAATTCAGTAGGATTTTACTGAATCATAATTTGGAACCAATCCAAACAAATGGATCAAATGTGAACCGTCTAAGAATCAAAGAACATCCTTCCGGATGAACTGAGGTGCCCGTTCTTTCTCTCAAGCCTCTCTTAGCGAATGTTTTTCAGAATTTCAGTAAATCCAGTTGGATTGTGTTTTATACCATTAGGATTGTCTACAAATTATGATAGATGTGCCATTAGCGTTTGGAGGACAAATTATGGACATGCTGCCAGTACTTCAAAGTTTATTACTCCGTGGTGAAGGAATAATGAGGTTCTCTTGTATAAAGTCTGTACAGACGCTGTCCAGTGCTGAAATAAGGACAGAGATGGCGGTCTTCTTCATGTAGAACTTCAACACTATTCACAACAATTTCCTTTGTTTTGGGGTTCAGAAACTCTTAGGTGTTAATCTTTAAGGCAACATCGTTGTTGTTTTTTCCGACAAATATTGGGATTTTCCTTTATCTCAGTTGCTTTTTTAAGATAGAAGTGCAATTGGTGCCATTCTGGCTTGGCATGAATAGGTTTAGTGTTTTAACCCCTTTATCCCCGAGACTGTTAATGTGCAACTGCAGCTGCTAGTGGTAGTATAGCCTATACTTGTTTTGTTCATGACACTGTATAATCATAGTAAAACTTATGTAACCTGAGGCGTTTCGGTTTTGTGTTACAGCTCTGTATTAATGCTCTCTTTTTGCATTTTTGCTCTAGATTAATATAACACTAATGTCGAGTATTATATTTTCATCATTATATGCTAGTGTAACAATCAATTAGAAATAAGAGTACATTTTAAAAGTCATTTCATATATTTCCTTGACGTTGTGTTGAACCGCAAATGAAAGTTATAGACCAAAATCACATATTATAACAGATCGCAGTTTGAACTTTTGTTTTTATTTTGTTCAGTGCATTTGATTTTGAATTACTAATAAAGTATTGTGCAAATTGGTGTGTGGTTATTAGAATTCAGATGCACTCTGGATTGAAAACATCACCTCTGTGGTTAGGCCCTGCTGAAAACCAGCCTAAAGTGGTTTCTGCTCTTAGCTTAGATTAGACAACTAAGCAGGTTTCATGCTGATCTGCTTTTCCCAAAAGCAACATAAGCATGCAGATAGAAACATTTGTATGAATTATCTTAGAAATATGTGTCCAAAAAGCATCATAACTTATGAAATATTTGGAAATCACTGTAGCTCTATGAGTTTTCTCTGTGAATTTACATTTATTCATATCTGTTTATTTTAAAACAATATTTAAATGTAATGCAGATATTAAATGAATGCATTAGATTAATAAAATAAGATTGGTGTAGATGCTGCCTATAGGACTTTATAAATGAAATTTGGTGTAGGTGAATTTAAGATTAAAATGTTCTAATGGCTTTGGACGCTGATGAAAAACTGGTCATATATCACCAAAGCATTCGCCTTCATTCAATCTTCATCCTCTTAACAACCCCTTCATCTTCTTCTTCTCAGTCATTGGACTGCTGTCTCCACTGACTCAGGATGCTCTTTCCTCCATCCATCCATCCATCCCTCCATCCATCCATCCACCCACCCACCCATCCATCCATCCATCCATCCATCCATCCATCCCTTTCATCCATCCATCCCTTTCATCCATCCATGCATCCCTCCATTCCTCCATCCATCCATCCATCCATCCCTTTCATCCATCCATCCATCCCTCCATCCATCCCTCCCTCCATCCATCCATCCATCTCTCCATCCATCCATTCTTCTCTCCATCCATCCATCCATTCTTCCCTCCATCCATTCCTCCATCCATCCCTTTCATCCATCCATCCCTCCATCCATCCATTCTTCCCTCCATCCATCCCTCCATCCATCCATCCATCCATCCACAGGGTCATCCATTCAGAATGGTAAAACAAACCATCACTCATAGTCTATCTTGACGGAATTCACTTTTCTAGTTAAAATGACAGTTCTGTGAATTTCTTTTGTTTTCAACCGTTGTAAATTCAGGAAATGAATTGGAATGTAAAAGTCACTCTCAGTTCAGTCCTGAATGGTGCACAATGAAACCCAATGCTGCTGTTGGCATGTTCCTGACGGAGGTGTAGGATGTGAAACACAGGAGTAACGCGCGTGCAGCTGTCAGCCGTCTAAACCGTACTTCAGAGCCGAATCCAATCACCCTTCACAAATCAAATAATCCATCTACTGTGTGTTAAAAGGCTAATTGCTTGACTGCGGCACTATCTGCTTTGTGTGGGACATGAACAATACTGACAGAGGAGCACCGCTGGCTAGAGAACATCATCTCCTCTCCTCTCCTCTCGTCCCTGCTCACTGTTCTGCTTTCTTCTTGAACTGAATGTTGTGGTTAGATTGTGTGATACCTCTTACAAAAGAGAAAAGAACAAACAGAAGATGTGGGAGATCTTTGCGCCTCCCCTGCAGCCAATCAGAGAGCGTTTGAATAAATACACCTGTGTGTTCCTCACTGAGCCAAACTTGTGCCCACTACACAGCCCACTCTCCTCTCTATGTCTCAGTGTGTGTGGGCTGCGCTCCGTACACGTAACGGCTCTCTCAGCCCACGGCACATTACTGAGTCAATTTATTATTCGCTATGATTAAGAAGATTATGGCTGGATGACTGTAATAAATCTGAAAGTTTATAAAATGTTTTCTTTTTGCTGAATCCATATGTCTTCTGTACGAAAGCTACTTCATCCCACATAGTGGAAGTGTTTGGTGATTTATCACGGTGATCTTCAAACCCCACATCATAACACAACGTTATTACAGACGCACATCTGTATCAAAATGTCAAGGTCGGTAAAGGTTTTTCCTGAATTAATCTATCACCACATTTGGCTTGGATGGAGTATAGGAGCATTGAGAATGGAAGGAATGCTCATTTAACCACAGCTCTCAGCATTAAAGGGGTCATATGACGTGGCTAAAAGGATTTGGTGTATTTGGTGTAATGCAATATGTTTAAAAGTCGTGGCCCAGTGGTTAGAGAGTTTGACTCTGAACCCTGGGGTTGTGGGTTCGAATCTTGGGTAGGTTAAATGTAGAGCTTGAATTTTGAGTATGTGTCACCATACTTGGCTGAATGTCACTTTCACTTTTTTTTTTTTTATGCAGTTACAGGTTATAAAAACACATTTTTTTTTTTCACTTATTTTTTTACATAGCCCTACTGTACATTATTATTGCTCCTCTTTTTCCCTGCCTTTCTGAAATGTGCCGTTTTTCACAAAGCTCATTGTTCTGAAAAAAGCGAGGTGTGCCCTGATTGGCCAGATATCCAGTGCATTATGACTGGCTGAATTCCTCAAGCGTGTGATGGAAATGTTACACCACTTACCATACTGTGATGCCGTCTCCCGCACTGAAAAAAACAATAAGTAAATTTACTTAATTTTTATTTGGCAAGTTTTTGCACAAGCATTTTTCAAGTTAATTTAATACATTTGGAAATTAAGTAAATCTACTTAACTAAGTTAAGTAAAAAAAAACAAACAAAAAAAAAACTAATAAGTACATGTAACTTGACATGGGTAAATTTAAATGAAAGCATGTAGCAGACACTTTTATCCAAAGCGTCTTAGAGTGCATTCAGGCTAACAATTTACACCTATCATGTGTTCCCGGGGAATCAAACCCCCAACCTTGCGCTTTCTAATACAATATTCTGCCACTGAGCTACAGGAACGCTTCAAGATTTTGTGAAAAATAAGTGAAAATTTCACTAACTTACTTTTTTATTTTGGAAAAAGGAATTTGGAAAAGTTTTTACACTAATAAAAAACCAGAAACAGAGATTCTAGAAATTTCTTAATGAAAAATATTTTTTTTCAAAACAGTTTTATCAAATGAGGGTAAATAAGTCTCTCACTTCTGTCCCTTTAAACCAGTTTACAGCAAAGACAGCACGAAGGACTGGATGCACATGATAAATATTCTGCAATTAAGAAAACAGACAAAAGAAATAGCACTGTAAAACACGATAAGTAAACTTTACTCAAACCGTTTGAGTAAATAGTTTGCCTTGATTTAAACCATGTAAGTTTTAAAACAGCATCACCAGCTCCACTTATTAATAACCAGACTGACTTTATTTCAGACTTTATTTAAAAAAAATTACATTTAGAAATTTCTAGAATCTCTGTTTCAGGTTTTTTATTAGTATAAAAACTTTTCCAAAATATTTAAAAGAACAAATGATTTTACTTAATTATATCAGATTTGTAAGATTTTTATTTTTCACCAGATCTTGAAGTGTTCCTGTAGCTCAGTGGCAGAACATTGCATTAGCAAGCACAAGGTTGGGGGTTTGATTCCCTGGGAACACATGATAGGTGAAAATTGTTAGCCTGAATGCACTCTAAGATGCTTTGGATAAAAGTGTCTGCGAAATGCATTAATTTAATATTATTTACAACAATAAAAGTTACACCTTCTTTCTTTGCGTGAACCTTTGGGCAGTTTAATGCAAATCTTCCCATATCGGGACGTAGACATGGGGGCATGTTAAAACGCATTTTTGGGGGGCATGGACGAGGGTTCATAAAGAAGATCTGTAAAGTTGCAAAGACTAAAATCTCAAATCAAAAGAGATATTCTTGTTCCAAGTTAAGACTTTGCCATGCCCCCCTAAAAGAGAGACGGGGCATAGAGGACCTACATTAATGTACAGTATTTGAAAAATAAGTGTTTTTTGAACATAAAAGCATGTCAACATATTATGTTACACCAAATACACAAAATAATGATTTTTAAAAAAGAATCATATGACCCCTTTAACTTTTATAAAGAATGTCTCTTTGGATTTGAACTTTACAGATCTTCTTCATGCACCAAGAGCTTGTATGACCCCTTTAAGGCCTGTTTGTTTGTTGTTTTTTTGTTGTTGGCCTGATGATACAGCAGTTTGGTACATATAACTGACTAAAAAAAAATAAAAAAATAATATATATATATATATATATATATATATATATATATATATATATATATATATATATATAATTATAATAATAATAAATTCATACCTCAAACATGAATCATGAACTACTACAACTAAATAATACACAAATATGCATTTGCATGCCCAGACATAAAACACAAGCAGATGGTCATGACCATAGCTTAAAGCTACTTAATAACAAAAGTTAATAAAAGTGATATTTTATACTAAAAGTAATAAAAATTATTCAACCTTCAAAAACAAGGAAACAAAATGTAAACTTGCAAGGAAACTTAATCTAAACTTGATATATCTACATTTACCTGCTGTATATCTATCTGTCCATTATGTCCAAATGAAAGTCTGCTGATGAAATATTAACATACAGTATTTCAGCTGTGTGAAAATAAATGATATCATTCTGAATCTGAAACCAGCTGCTTGGCTACTTAGAAAATGGTTTCACAGAAAGAGTTTCTCGTGAAAATACTTCCAATTAAACTGATTTCAGACTGATTTCCAGAGCACAATAATGTCATGTCTAATAACCCAGAACAAATTCAAGTGAGCTTTAGAGATAAGCAAGTAAATATTTTATAACATCAATCTTACAGTAGAAAAAAAAAAAACAATTGGCAAACATTTACAAATTAGCTTACTTCTCTCAGATGCATTCTTATTCTTTTCACCAATAGAAAACAGCACACAACAGGGTATTATTTTATTAAGTGCAGCAAAGGAGCTTAGATTTAAACTGCCTTCAAAACCAGCTACTGTTGATGAACATATCCTGTGTTACACAGAGCTGGGTCGATCACTTCCACACTATATTCAGTTCCTGTTTACCGTGATTGCTGTGATTGCAAATTTACTGTCACTTCATCAATTTAATTTGTTATTACTGAATGAATGTATTAATTTCATAAATAAATGAATAAATAAATAAAATGTTTTTTTGGGGCTAAATGCCATAAATTGCGATTTAACTCTTTAATTAATTGATTAGAACAGTTCTACTTTATCTACATCTAACTTGCACCAATCATTGCACATGGAAATGAAGCTGAGAAAATTTCCAGTCTGACGAAAGACACAAAATAATGCCAAGAGTTTATCAAAATATTGGAAATTCTTGATAAGCAGAGACACCATGACCACAGGATGTTCAAAAAATATTGAAATTAATGATCCCTGAAGTGATGATATAAGCACAGCTAGCATGATATGATGAAACCATCCCTTAGCACTGACATTCGTGACTGATATACTTGATATGCTTCACTCCCAAACACATTTCATCTTGCTGGAGGGAAACTAAATGAGAGAAGGCATAATTACCCAGCAAGACAAGGCAGCATGTCTCCTGACTACTGTGGCGATCTGTCAGTGTCAACAGTATTGGTGTTGTCCTCTCTCTGTCGCACTGGGAGTATGGCTGTATATGGCTGGCTGTGCATTCAAGCTAATTAATCAACCAACGCTTTTACGTTTAGCATTTACTAACCCAAATGCTAAAGAGCTGCAGCTCACCATCTAATGTAACCTAGCCTTTTCTCTTCAACACTGACATGAAAGAAAAGTGGTTAGTGCTGAGAGACGCTGAGCGTCCCGTCCTCAGAGATGAACACCAGATCTGCTTCCTCAGTCGGCCCGCATTGATCCTGCTGGGGCTATATTTAGATCTCTTTGACTTACAGTGGGTTATTGCTTTTCGCTGTGTACAGATTGAAAAGTTTCACATCAGTATACCATTGCTTTTACATTTAGGGAAGACCTGGACTGGCTGGCATGAGGAAGTAGGCACAAAACAAAGAACATGAGTATAAATGTGTTTTCTCTAGCAGTGGCTTCATTGGTTAGATTAGGAAATGTTCTATTTGATTGTCCAAACAAAAAGTCCAATATCATATTTTTGTAATGGATAATGGACATGATAAAATCACAGTGGGATACATTAAGGCAAGTGTCAACTATAGCAAGGTATATGTTAACGAAAGGGCTACATTTTGGGTAAGGAGCAAAGTAGCTTCACCACAAGCAGAAGTATATATTAACATATAGAAGGTGCACATTTATGGAAACACAAAACACCATCATGGTAACACACGTGATATTTAAATAATGCAAAAAACTTTCATTAAGCAACAGAAGATGTAACATAAAGCTCAAATGTACATAACTGATAACAAGAACTATTTAAAAACATGATTATTTAAACAAAATACTTTCAAACGTGGAGTGTCACGCAGGGAATTCTGGGAATATCAGTTTACAGTTTTAGACTGTAAATTATACATTGATTTGTTCTTTTTTTACTTCTAAAAGCTGTATAATTAACAGAATTTTACTGTAAATTTACATTAAATGCTTTGTTAGATCTTTTACAGTTTTTCCCTGTATATAGTACGGGAACTTACTGTTAACCTATTATCAGTTTTTTTTCCGTAGCGTTTTTACAAAATTTTACAGTTAAAATTACACTTATTTTTTACAGTGTAGTTTTTAAATTTGAAGCAGCGGGAGTGGAGTTAATTTCTATGGTAGGATTACAGTAAAACACTGTAAAAATAAGTTGTAAATTAATGGTTAAAAACTGTAAATTAACAGAACCTTACTGGCACCCCTGCTGTCAGTAAATTACCGTTATTTAACTGCACAACTTTTGCAGTGATAGGGACAAAATTATAATTTGATTCATGGCTGTGGGGCAAAAAGTAAATGTATTCAATTATATTTTTTATATAAAATTCTAGTGAAATGCGTTATTCCCCACATTAATATCCCCTACATTTCAATCCAATTTTTTTTTTTTTTAACAAAAACATACAGATATTGTTAAATGTCATGTTTTTTGTTGGTTATCGTGGTATTAATTGTCAATACAAACTGTTAGTAGAAAATTGAAATAGTACAAGAATGAAAAATGTGTTTTAAGAGAGTTTACTTTGACATGGCCAAAGTGTCCATAGTTGAAGAAACACTCAGACACTAGATTAAAGATATTATATCTCATCACGTCTGTCTCTGAAAGCTGTTAAGAGTGAACAAAGTGGAATAAGGGGGAGTTTAAAAGATGAAGAAGCACTTGAAGAGACAGAATTGATCTTTAGGCCTCGACACCCCACAGCATCTCAACTGCAGAAAGATGTAAGGGAGATGATTGCCTCTCATAAAATCAGAAAATTCCCAGGAAGCAATTATTAAAAAGTGGTATATCCTCCCCTGGAATTCATATGATAAAACCCACACAAGGACATGAACTCCCCTCAAGTCATAAAAGCATAAAGAATTGTACAGGATCACTAATGGATATTCCTTCCTCTGGGTGTCAGTTAAGATCCTATTGGACAAACCGAACCGATTCTTATGGGACGCTCAGATGATTCCATTAGAATCCAATCAAAGATTGATTCCAAATTGATGATAGAAACTCCATTAAAATGCCATTAACATTCTTTATTAGTGAAGAAATTGTTTCTCTCGTGCACCTGTTCTCCTCTTTTTGAAAAAACTGTCTTTACTCTGAAAACAACAACAACAAAAACGGTGTAAAATGAGTTAAATTAAATGATTGTAATTAAAAAGACCACCCTCAGGATGTTTGTTTATTAATATTTTTTTATATATATATATATATACATATTCATATATATCTCCTTTCAAAATACCTTTTCCATTAAATCAGCCCCTAATGAAGAATTATGAGGGGTTTACAAGCAATGTGGTGTCATCCTACTGTGATTATTAATCTTCATCAGGTGCCCGAAAGATGAAATTCTATTATATGCAGATTCCTATTCAGCTTTCAGCTGCGGCTGGGTATTCTGGGAAAACAGCAGAATTTCGTTTCAGTGATAATTACAATGAGAGCACCAAGAGAAGCGAATGTCTCTTCTCTGTTTTTCTGCAGAGAGTTGCTTATTTTATCTGTCTGGGGACGGAGATTGAAGAAACAAGCCAAGCACTTTCAGATATAATTTAAAGTGTATCCCGGGGCGCTGCTCTCAATTCTAAAATTCCAATAAAAGCCCTTGGCGGATTTAAGTGAGCTTGATCCTTGTGAAGCGGTGACTCGAACAGATATGTCACACGATGACCAGTCTTTTGACCAGTGGCATGAAGTCTGGTCCACACTGTGGCTTATTCTGGCCAAAAATCGCCTGCTTAGAAAGGAAGAGAGCATCTCATTGACATAGACCACAGGATATTTGACTTACATTTGAGTCACAGGGCTATCTGAAATAGATTATGCCACAACAAAAGATCATAACAACAGCACTGCATTGATGATGTATTTTTCTGTGCCAGTCTGTAAGTTTCCATCGCTCTGGTTTCTTCGACAAAAACCCAAAAGGATTTTTCCACTGGCTTAAGTCTCTGGGGTGTATTTGTAGCAATAGCAAAAAAAACATTGTATGGGTTCAAATTATTGATTTTTCTTTTATGCCAAAAATCATTAGGATATAAAGTAAAGATCATGTTCCATGAAGATATTTTGTACATTTCCTACTGTAAATATATTGAAACGTAATTTTCAATTAGTAATATGCATTGCTAAAAAAATTCATTTGGACATCTTAAAAGGCGATTTTCTCAGTTTCCAGTTTTTTCCCTCAGCCGAATATTGTCCTCCTAACAAACCATACATCAGTGGAAAGAGTATTTTTTCAGCTTTCAGATGACGTACAAATCTCAATTTTGAAGAATTGACACTTATGACTGATTTTGTGGTCCAGGGTCACATGCGTAGTTTATAAATGAACTAAACCACAGTCACATGACTTCAGTGTCACCACCATTAAGCTTTCATTCAACTCTTTCAGTGTTTATTGAAAAACGTTTTCACCCGAAGTGTGAAATGATATACACTCCAAGAGTGTGATTATAAACACGAGGAGGCTGTGAAAGTGACAAATGAGCAGATGAGTTTACCTGTTCAGTCTTTAATATTCCCCACAACACCAGAAATCACTGAGCTACCATTAAACTGAAACCTTTCTTGATAATTGTATAAAATATTTTTAAAATGAACAAAGAGTACATTTCTAAGAACTGTGGGATTTCAACTAGATTTTGTCCTATTCTTTTTTTGGTGAAAGTCAAATAGACTAAATAAAGTAATATTACTGAGAAACTTACAGAGAAATCTCAGAAATGCATCTGTTGCCTTCATTATTTATAACAGCTCCTTTTCAGAATTTATGCACTTTGTATTTAAAGATTTGTCAATGGCTTTTGACCGTTTAGTTACACTCTTTTGTTTTTCACACACTTAACAAGCATTTCTTTACTGTACAGTCTTTACACTTTGGTGAACAATCAAAACTAGACATCTTTACTGTAACCTACTCTTGCCCTCGAGACAGCGCTGCTCATTTCCATAGAAACAGACCAGATTAGAACTCAGCCTTCTGTATCAGAGCTATCTCAAATATATAAATGCATCTAAGAAGAATTAAATACAGATGAAAATGTCAAAATCTTTCAGCATTTCTGCATGCTGATTAGTTTCCAACTTTTAGCACAGGCGTTAGAAATCGCCGTAGCGAGGAAAGCTCAGACGTTTACGCTGATTACTCACGTGTTGGGATGAGGATGTCTGTGATGATCTACATTACAAGAGGATGAAATTTAATCAATGGAAACTGTGTCTACAGCCGTTCTTCTAAGAGCCATTAATGAGGACTGAAAGCAGGAGAAATGCTCCAACCAAGACATAAAAGCAGCATCAGCAAAACACTCAGGATTAGAAAAAAAAACAGACAGATGGAGAGAGAGAGAGAGAGAGAGAGAGAGAGAGAAAGAGAGAGAGACAGTGAATGCGATGCAGTAGTCACTGATATGAGGCAGAGGAGCGGTGATGGAAAATCAACAATGTGTCGAGTTCATGGCCTGAATTACACTTAATATGTTAGGACCATATTCCTTCTTAAAATCAAAAGAAAAAATGGGGTTTCTTCTAATTTTTCTATAATTAAATTACAGTTACTTCGGATGTACTGTAATTGCATTAAATAATTAATGATTATTGTAATAGAACTATAAAACAATAGTGTATTTAAAGTCAAAATGTAACATCTAATGTTAAAATATATAAATAGTTTGGTCGGTTCAAGAATAACCTTTATATTTATTTGAAAGAATGAACTATTCTTGTATTTCTGAATGCAGTACTTGAACACAGTAATTTAATTACACTTTTGAAGATGTAATTTGAAGCTTTTTAAAAGTAACTTTACCTAACACTGGCACTTGTATGCGCTAAAATTTCAGAGTGGTTTGTTCATTTATCATTTGTCTGATTTGTGTAACACGGCGTCAAGGAATGAGAACAGCAAACAAAGTTATATTATTCAAAACAGACTGAGACTAAAGACTTATATCACATATAAGACATATCACAAACTAATAACCGACAAAGGACAGAACAGAATCAGGATTATAAGTACACACATGGTAAATGAGAGAACTGAGGAGGAACAAGGATTAACTAATCAGAAGCCATGGAAACTACTGAGAGCTCATAACAGACACGACAGGAACTTAACTAAACTGAACGTAACTGTGACAATATACTACAACTTTTTTTTTCTGGTGCAAATTATTTTAGTAGTAGTAGTATTTTCTAGCTATTAACAGTGTATTCTGATTAAAATCCTGCCTGTAATTTGTTTTATTTTATATGTCGACAAAGATGGAGATTTTCCAATTTTCATATTTCTGTTAGATTAAAATTAGTGCATATTTAATTTGATAATGCATAATATTCACATATTTAAACAATATGCCAGAAAACTTGTTGTATAACAAATTAATGCATTTCTTAATGTAAGTATCAATTGGGAAAATAGGGTTATACCAATTTTTATTATATATATATATATATATATATATATATATATATATATATATATATATATATATATATATATATATATATATATTTTTTTTTATCACATTCATCTGGGGTGTCTTGCCTTAAAGAAGATTTCATATCATATTTCAGAACAATTCTTTGCATTTAGACATTATTTTCATGACAATTTACACTCCTCTAATTATGGCAATGTGATTTCCTGTACAGTGTTTAGTTTACAATGTATGCCATACTATAAAGAGTGCCAATGCTTACGTTCAGTATCCTTGACACTTCTTAGATATAATCAAACACTGCTAGTCCTGCATGACTTCATTGTGTGATATATTGATATTTAAACACATCTCCAGTCACTGTTCTGTTAAAATGATTAAATATGCAAGCGAAGATTTGTAATATTTCCGTTCCCTGTATTATTTTCCACCCAGTGAATTAGATATCCAATTTCCGAGTGAGTGCGTGATCCATTTTTGTGGAGAGGCTTTAGTCTGTAATTGGTTTTAATTATGAGTTAATTTTATGAACACATAATCAGCATTTCTTTTTTAAATGGTTTTCAGCAATTTATAATTAATGCATAATTGCCCGCTTGGAAACACAATACTCTGTTCACTTTATTATCATAAACAATCCACAGGATTCAAGACTTCATGTCAAGTCATGAACAAATTAAAGTGTCATAATTTACATATCAATTTTATTTGCATATCACACACCATCATTTGTGTTTTATGAAAACAAACGAGTACAGTCAGACTCCATTAACTGATAAATTATCAAAAGATCAAAATGCCCTATTGAAAGGGTTGTTGCTAGATTTTAATGCCTGATGAACAATAAAATGGGCAAAATTTCCATTCTTTACACTAAATAAGAAAGCCAGTATGTACAGTATTTAGTGCTCAGAATATCATTGAGACTTTATAGTGAGCTCTTTTTGACTTCCAGAAGTTAAAGCTTGCCAACTTTGTAAATGATTAAAGAGGAAAAACTGGCCATCATACGCTAAACCACTGAAGATCACACACTTCCAGACTTTCAGGTCTTTTCAAACACAACCAATTCATGCAGAAACATTTGCATGACAAATGAAAACAATATGTGTTTTAAAACAAGCTCAAAATATCACACATGGTTTATATCCTCTGACTGGATGCAATCATAATCAAATATGAGTCTGTGCCCATCATAAACGAAGTGAATTTCTGTGAATTTCCGCCCAAACTCTGTAAACTGGCTCTGACATTTGACAACTATTCCTGATTCTTCATAACTCCACTTCAGGGAAATAAAATTGCTAACACCTTTAGCAACCTGCCAGTAACTACTTGTGGTAGTGAGTTTTGCCAAAGCAAGTGTGCTGACATTTCTTAAGAACATATAAAACTCTTACTTTTACTGCTGTATCTTTGAATGAATTTGTCAAAACAAAACAGACACACAAACATCAACAACAATTGTTGGTATTACTGTTTATTTATTTAAATGCCATAGACGCTCATTACACTGAATATTGGGGTCTTACATCATGAATGGTTCAGCTTCAGGTTGTATTCGAGTGTTGCATTGCTTGACTAACAAAGTGCACAGATCTGACATTCATTATCAGAGCCTTATAATAGTTTGTGTTGTATAACAGCTATTTCTGTGAAGTGTCCCTGGTGTGGGTGATCATGACTCAGGTAAAGCTTACCAGGCACGTTTCATAATACTTATGTATTTTGCATATTTTAATGAATTTAAAAAAATCACATTTTGTGGGTGTGTATGAATAGTTATTATTCTGTGTGCAAAATGTTTTATGGTAAATAGCATGATACAACAAAGACTTCTCCAGAGGACTCATGGCAGGAATGTAAAATAATAATAATAATCATCATCTTACATCCAATAATTCATGTTTTGTGAATGATTAATAAAATGTATGTATGCAGAAAAGCTGTTATGGTCAAAAAGAAGGAAATGTGCAGCAAAGCGGTGATCTTTATGCTGCAGAAGCTTCCCACATGAACAACTCACTTAACCCACTAAAACATTTTAGTCTATAAAGATCGAAAATGAAAACGTGCACCTCACAACTGAATAAAATGGGTACGGAAAGTATTCAGACCCCCTTAAATTTTTCACTCTTTGTTATATTGAAGCCATTTGCTTTAAGTTAATTTTTTTTCCTCATTAATGTAATGCACACAGCACCACATATTGACAGAAAAACACAGAATTGTTGACATTTTTGCACATTTATTAAAAAAGAAAAACTGAAATATCACATGGTCCTAAGTATTCTAGGGTCCTAAGACCCTTTGCTCAGTATTTAGTAGAAGCACCCTTTTGATCTAATGCAGCCATGAGTCTTTTTGGGGAAGATTGAGGAAAGTTTTTCACACCTGGATTTGGGGATCCTCTGCCATTCCTCCTTGCAGATCCTCTCCAGTTCTGTCAGGTTGGATGGTAAACGTTGGTGGACAGCCATTTTCAGGTCTCTCCAGAGATGCTCAATTGGATTTAAGTCAGGGCTCTGGCTGGGCCATTCAAGAACATTCATTGAGTTGTTGTGAAGCCACTACTTCGTTATTTTAGCTGTGTGTTTAGGGTCATTGTCTTGTTGGAAGGTGTACCTTTTAGAGCTGTAATCGGGCCTTAAAAAAGTTAGGCCCGACAGGACCCGAGCCCGACAGGTTTCGGCCCGAGCCCGACAAGTACATTTTGATTGACATCGTTTTAAAAGCCCGAACCCGTTTACAGCCCGATATTATTCAAATGTGCGCATGCACACAGCTCTTTTGCCTTTTGTCAACAATGAGTAATTTATTCATGTTTTAACATAATTTACTCATACCTAACGTAGACTAGACCACTTAGAAAGTTGGAATAAAGAAATAAAATAAGTCCTCTGTGACATCGTAACATCTCAGCATTCTAGACATAGGCTCATTTAACCTATAAATAGACCAACGTACCAATAAAAACGAGTCATTTAAACAAATTTTAATTAAGATAAGTTTTAAATTAAGATGGGTATTTGGCAATAACGAAATTAAGATAAAGGCTCCACCGGATTTGCTTCACACTAGCAGATGATATTTAATTAAAGAATAATGCCAACATTAGCGTAAATACTCTGTCAACATTATGCATTTAAGACTCAATGAATATTTATCATTTAAAAAAACATTACTCACAGAGATTAGGCTAGGTCTCCATGTTTTTGTGGAGGAAAATGATTTAATCCACTGTAGATGTCTTCAGCGCGTTCCTGCGCTCACTGATGGTGCGTCATTATTCACTCATTATTCTCATTATAAGCATGGTCAAACTTTTCCACACCTCAGAGTTTGCTTTAGTTACTGGTGCAACCAAAACGTAGCCTAATCACCAGAGGCAAGCCTCCATTAAACCTGCTCAGCATTCATTTTCGCATCTTTCTCGCGCTAATCGAAACACATCACATGACCGCTCGTTTATCTCGCAAACCGGAGCGCAAGCCCGAGCCCGGCCCGAGCCCGGCCCGAGCCCGGCCCGAGCCCGCATAAAATGATAGAAATTAAGCCCGAACCCGACCGAATCCCGTCTGGTTCGGGCAAAGATCTTCAGCTCTAGTACCTTTGGCCCAGTCTGAGGTCCTGAGCACTCTGGAGAAGGTTTTCGTCCAGGATATCCCTGTACTTGGCCTCGATTGCAACCAGTCGTCCTGTGCCTGCAGCTGTAAAACACCCCCACAGCATGATTCTGGCACCACCATGCTTCACTGTTGGACTGTATTGGACAGGTGATGAGCAGTGGCTGGTTTTCTCCACACATACCGCTTAGAATTAAGGCCAAAAGGTTCTCTCTTGGTCTCATCAGACCAGATAATCCTTCAGGAGTTTTTTAGCAAACTCCATGGGGGCTTTCATGTGTCTTGTACTAAGGAGAGGCTTCTCTAGGAAGGGTTCTGGTCGTCCTTAACATCTTCTATTTAAGGATTATGGAGGCCACTCTTAGGAACCTTAAGTGCAGCAGACATGTTTTTCTCTGAGCTCTTCAGGCAGTTCCTTTGACCTCCTGATTCTCATTTGCTGTAACATGCACTGTGAGCTGTAAGGTCTTATATAGACAGGTGAAGTCCAGTCAGTATAATCAAACACAGCTGGACTCAAATGAAGGTCTAGAACCATCTCAAGGATGATCAGAAGAAATGGACAGCACCTGAGTTAGATAGATGAGTGTCACAGCAAAGGGTCTGAATACTTAGGACCATGTGATATTTCAGTTTTTATTTTTTAATAAATGTGCAAAAATGTTAACAATTCTGTGTTTTTCTGTCAATATGGGGTTCTGTGTGTACATTAATGAGGAAAAAAAATTAATTTGATTTTAGCAAATGGCTGCAGTATAACAAAGAGTGAAAAATGTAAGGGGTCTGAATACTCTCCGTACCCACTGTATATGGCAACACTTTAGATTAGTGAACACACATTCACTGTTAACTGAGAGTTTTCTCTCAATGAACTCTTCATTTGTTGTTTACTGATAGTAAGTAAGGTATTTGCTGTAGTTATGTTTAAGTATTGAGGAAGGTTAAAGGATCTAGAATATGGGTTCTATGAGCTCTAATAAACAGGTAACATGCAAGTAATATGCATTTAATAAACAACTAGTTAATAGTGAATACTGTTATCTAATCTAAAGTCTTACCAAATTTTCAAACAAAAAAAAATAATTAATTCATATTTGCTAATCGAACCGTGAACAAATTGTTCTGGAAGACCTTGCAGGGAACATTCACTCCCATACAGCACGGCTCATGACGGCCTTGCCATGCTGTCAAAATACTCATATAATTGTGTAGCTGTAGATACGATTTATTTGCAATAAACTTAAAATACATTGATTCTACAGATATAGGGCAAGATTTACTAAACAGGGCAAATTAGCATGAGACCACAATCCCATAAAAGCACCGAAAGGAGAGCTTCAAATACAACGTGTGGTGTTATAAGCGGGTTGGCTTGGTTCTTGGCTTATAGCACTTCTTAAAAAAGTGAATAGAAGTATAATGTATATACATATAAATACATATATGTGATCTAATGTTTGGGTAAGCTACAAACCAAAATGCAGCCCAAAAGCTGTGTGTGTAGTGTATACAGTATACACTACACTTGGTGTTACAAGCACTTGGTGTTCATTTCCTTCGTGAGTGTAAAGGCAGTGAGGATAAAGACAAGCAGACACATGTGGCATCACTTCACACCCGGAGCAGTGGAGGATGACCCACCAAGATGTTCCCACCATATGACTGCTAATGTGTTACAGCATGATCCTAATGTGCTGCGAAACACAACCAATTAAGAACAAAGACTTTACACATTTATATTCCTCCATCTAACACTTGCCAATGGCATGAAATCTTCAGTGTCTTCTTACTGTGAGGAAACGAGAAAGCTCTTTTTAATGGAGCCTTTAGGTTTTTTTTTTGTTTCAAAGTGAGCTTTGAGTTCGTATGGGCATTCATGCGAATATGACAAATGTGGCACAAAAAGAATATGAATCAAGAGGAAGTAAACTGTAATTTCTGGTTTTGTAATTAGTGATATGGGCCAAGAGGCAAACACCTATTAAACATGCAAGGCATCAGGTTATTTTAGTTTATACAAAAACCAAGAAGTCTCGACCATTCACAGGAAATAGCTTAAGTCTAAATTATTCCATGGTCTTGTACACTGCTCCATGTTCTATGGTCTCATTCAGTACTCCTTTTACTTTAATGTACTATTGTACATAAGTTTTTGATAAATCATAATTTGTTAGTGAAGATATCACATTTACTGAATGAGACTCAGTGTCTGTGAATAAATAGTCTTAGATTGTACATTTTTTGGCTTCTTATTGAAGAATATTTGTAACATCTCTGAAGAAAATGAATGGGAAAAAAACTCAAAAAGTGGCTCTCTAACACTCTAGAGTATATGAGAGACATAGGTGATCCCACAGACCCAAATCTAGTTTCTCAACTGGTAGCACATATATAACTCAGCACATATAAAAAGCAAGATTTTTGGCTGTGAAATGGCCTGACACATGTGTCTGCTCAAAGTGTTATCCTGCGGAGTGAAAGTGGGTCTTTCAGGGGCTCCAGGTGCTGCTTCACTAATTCTGCTCCCACTATGAGTCAGTGACTCCCCGTTTGCTTTGTTTTCCTTTGTCTCTGAAAATGCTTTCCAGGACCTGTATGTTGCCAGTGATTTTGGGAAATTGTATTACTGCTGAGCATCAATGCCCACCACTGGAGAGAAATTGGATTGCCTTCACACAGGATTAGATCACAGGGCTTGAGGGAGAAAGACAGTAATAGTAATTTACTGCTACTGGGCAGTGAGAATCAATGAGCAGCATGCACATACACAAAAACACAGGATGGGAGGATAGACTCAATTCACAATGCTTCCTGTTTGCCTAAACATAGAATAAATGATGCTTAAATGACAGGAAAAACTATCTTTTTGTGTGCCAGGTACAGTTAAATTACCTTAATAATGGCTTCTACCATGCTACTAGCTGTAAATAACTAATTTTATATTCTTGACACAATGTCAACCTCTAAGCCTATTTGAACGGAGCCAAAAGGAAGGTAGGTGTCTCAGTAGATCAGTTTGAGTTATTACAGTCAATGCTCATGATTATAGAGTGATTACCAGTGAAACCACAAGATGACACCCTCAAAATCACAACACAACAGACTAGGTTTTTATATTTATCTGAGGAAAATGTGCACTGTTAAAAATCGCTGTAAAAAAACGGCCAAATTTCGACAGTAACATACTGTTCTTCAGTAAAACAGTGCATTCTGGGTAATATTCATCGTTTTCGAGAAGGTAGCCTGCTGCTATATATTGTAAATTAACAACGTTCAAAGTCAACACTCAGCGGCTGTGTTTCAAATCACACCCTACACCCTCATTCACTATTCCCTACATGAGTTTACTAATATAGTCCACCTAACAGAGAGAATGAAAACTAATGAGTGAATTCAGACACTGATCAACAGCTGCTGTTAATGAGCAGAATCACTGAAGAAAAAAGAAACAAGACAAACACAAGAAATACAACTGACTTCAGCCACAGCTTTAGATGAAATCAACTGAAGATTTAAACAATCAACAAACAGCTTTATCAACTTCACTCATTACTAACCGGACTGACTTTATTTCTATCAGATCAGAGATCAGAGATCAAAAGATCTTATTGAGAATTACAGAGGTGTAGATGATAATCTTAGTTTCGTTTAGCATCACCATTGTGGAGATCAGTGTTTGCTTTAGTTGGGCTCCTGACCCTTGACTTTTGCACTTCAACTTTTGTTTCGTTGCTATATTTGTATCTTTATGATACATCTATTACAGCAATATTAATCTTGATGATCAAGTGATTATGACTGTTTCTGTCAGGCATGATCTACTAGACTGACTTGTTGTTATAATAGTCAAATAATAATTTGGTGTTGAAGTATGTGAGTGAATAACACTTTTCTTTTGTTTGTTTCTTCAAATTTATAAGATTGAACGGTAATGTGATTATCTGCATATTGATTTTTGAGCTTTAAATAATTTAATTTAAAATAATAATAATTTAAATAAAATTCAACACTGAAAGAGAGACATCAACAATCAGCATATTAATCTCAACAATGGTGACTATCAAAAGGTTTATGATGCAATGCATGCTGGTGTAAGGTCCAGACACTCGGCCCAAGGAAGGTATCCGGTGCTGGATGAAGGTTTCCTGCGTGTTCTGTCTTTCAGCGCGTAGAGTTATTCATTTTAGGTTAAACTCAAATCTGACTCCATTTTATTATTTAATCTGACTCCATTTTAGTATGACCTCGAATTTAGGTTGAAATGCAAATTGGTTGTATGCCTTTTTAATTAATATTCTTCTGACATTTGATTATTCTAGTTAACTCTATTTTTTATATTAACTCATTCATTTGGGTGCTCATGTTGCTAACAAGGATACAACGTAATCTACTAGTCAATAATTACAGAGTAAGACAGAATAGAATCAAAATGTAACAATTTATTTACAGTCAGGTAGATATGTATTTTGCCAATTACATATCCAATTGAAACACATCAAATCATATCAATACAAAACATCAAATTCTCAAAGATGAATCTAAAAGTAAAATATGCATACCTGACCTTAGAAAATACATAGTATGAAGTGAAGAGACACACAACACACTACGGGCTTTCTGGCTACAGAAATCGCCCTGATCCTTTTGCTGCAATCATTTAAATACCTCAGACCAAGACAAACATCCCCCGAGATGAAGACAGAAACTAACAATTGGAATTTGCATTACCTCAGGTCCCAAGCCTGGGTGGTTTTACAACTCAATGGGAACAGGGGGTAATTTACATGGAGGGCCCTAGGAAAGGACACTCCCATCACAGTAATCAAGATCTCTCTTGACTCTTCAGATCTGTATTACCTTCTAATCTACTTTTGTGAGAGTGAGACCATTGTACCAGTTGCACTGAGACATTTCCAATGATACTAGACATGAGTGTTAGATCACTTGCATTGACATTTTCATGTAATCATTTTGAGCAGACTGAGTAGAAGGAAGAATGGGTGAAGGGATTTAAAATGAAACAAATGGCCAGTAGGGGAGGAGGTCTCCTGCTCCTCCACTCTGTGGGGTGTCTCGAAGATGCCCGTGTATGTTTGTATTGTCTGTTTCTCAGGAAATCAAAGTATCTCAGGTTCTTTCGTCCTTACAGTTCCTCCGTTTGACCCCCAATGGGTCACATTCAGATGAATCCAATGGGGTCACCGTTAGATGATTGTTTATCTTCGAGATGTTATCTCAAAATTGTCTTTGTGATGTAAGCAGCTTTAGAAACCTTCTGAGGGCTGTAAACATCTGCAGAACACTCAGTCTCAGCATGTGTGTGTCGCTTGAGTTTGGCAGGTGGATGAATGTCTCCAGGGTTTCTACCTGTGGTTGAGCTCAGCATGTGAGCACAGTTCAGTGGGTCAATCTGAGCCTTTACGACTTGTTCAGTTTACGTGTCATTCCTTTGTGGAGAAACCTCTGCTCCTTATGGCATCTTCTCTAGGACGGTAGTCTGACCCATCTTCGTGAATCCTCTCACCTCCAGCGGTGCAGTTTTTTAAGCAGACTTCAGTAGGTGAAGGTGTTCTCCTTGCTTACACACTGATTTGTGTGGGACACCTGAAAAGCATCTTAGTGGCCATCCAATGACTGTATTCTGATCAGCTTAATGTCATCACCCATGGAGTAAGAAAGAAAACTCATAAGTTAATATAAGAGCAATAAAACAAAAAAGAAACCTGATGAATTCATGTCAGCCAGTGCAAGTGGTACATCTGATGTTAAAAGTGATCCCATGTAACATAAATTTTGGTATGAATGACTCAAAGGAAATGCAGCAAGAGTTCAGTATAATTTGAGCATTAATTTAGAGGTATGCAATCAATAAACAAGTCATATAATGACAATAATAACATTCAATCACAATTATGAAGGTATATACAATAATCACACTGTTAATTCAGGAATTTTCTATTGCAAGTCACTTTAGAAGATGTTTTAGAAGGTTTTTAAGAAGTGACTTAGAATACGATCAAAACATTTTTCTACAATGTAAATCCTAAATTCCTTGTAACAGGTGTGTGTGTGTGTGTGTGTGTGTGTGTGTGTTGTGTGTGTGTGTGTGTGTGCGTGTGTGTGTGTGTGTGTGAGAATGGGTATCTGATATAAAGGTTAAGTCACAGTTGATGGTTTGGTAAAGTGTTTAATTTTATAATTGACTGATAGAGATGAAGTGCAGGCACTTCATATTTTATAATTTTAATAATGTTTATTGTCAATAGTGATGTGTTGGGAAACCAGGGGCCCTCTGGCTTGTCAACCACCCTAATGACAATCTGAAAGATTCAAAATGTTAAATTGTAAAGGCTTGTCTGCCTCTGTGTTAAAAAATTTGCACCATCGATCTGTGACTTGTCGTACAAATGTGTTACAGTGTTGTTCCATTAGTTTTTTAGACAGTTGCAGATAGTAGATATTTTATATATTTTGGGAATGTAATTAATTCTATTGTCCTGTGTGTGTGAGGTTATGTGGTTCTGTCAGTGTGATGATGGACAATAGATCTTTAGTGGAGTACCACGTTTGTGATCTAAGCCATCATTGTCTACTGATTGTAGTGTACAGACTGGATAGTCTAGGTGAGGTGATGATGCAATGGGTGAGATGTGTGTCCTATGGTCATGTCTGGGAGATGAATGGAGTCTTATCTATAGCAATCTGTGTTGCAAAAATTTAGTTCCGGTTCTAATCCGGGAGGCCATGTAGATATTTGTGTGGTGATGTTCTCCTGTGAGGTGTGAATGGCCCCTTCAAGTGTCTTCACATTCATCTCCCGCATTTCAGGTTATGTAACAATTCTGTTGTCCTGGCTTGGTGCAGAGGGGACAAGACACCCTCCTGGTATCTGTCCTCCAAAGAATTGCAGTGGTCAACCTAAAACAGAAACAGATACAAAGATAACCACAGTTAATTTTGAACTTTTCATCAGTTTCATGTTCAGGCATGTGGAATTATTTTAACTACATTCATCCTCATGTACTGCAGTTTTAATCCAGATGTCACATGAAACGGAGTTCGGTTGGTCAGATCTGAATTACTGCTCCTGTTTCAGTGCAGTCTGAGTGTGTAACACCTGATGCTGCTCTTGCAGTCGAGCCCTCACAGTCTGCTGTGTCACGAGCATTAGAGACCCCAGTTCTACTGGGGACATTTTCTAGATTAATTGGTTTTTTTATCACCCATGTCATCATGCATTCCAATGGACCAATGTCCATGGCTTTAGTTGCTGTTGCTCTCATTACAGTCAGATCTGTGGGCAGACATGTGTTCACCTGTTTTGGTGTTGTCTGTTTGACAATTGTTGTTTTATGGCAATTGTTGTTTTATGGTGTTGTTCACACATGCAGATCTCTGTGGCACATAAAACTTCTTGTATTTTACACCCCCCTCTCATTATTTTTCAAGTCAATTTAAAAGATTAAAAGATCAAATGGTGTTTTGTGGCTGTATACGACTGTGGCTTTGTGTAAATGCTGTCATGCTCCAAACAAAGGAAAGGAAGTTTTACAATTGTTATGTAAATTTGGTCCTGTTGCTGTAACAGGTAATAGCCTCTAAGAGCGAGTGTGAGGTGAGATCTGGCTCAAAATACTTCCATAAAATGTTTTTATTATTGCAAGATTAGTTGCAAATTCAGAGTTTCCATTTCCAAATAATGTTAGCCATTCTCTCTGATCAGATCAAATTTTTAGTTGTCGCTCCTCAGTGAAGGATGAATTGGTTTGCTATCGCTTGTGCCACACTATTGCAATGAAATCACACTTCCTCCGTTTTGGCACTGTGAAGCAAATCAATCTGCCACAAGGTTTAAGTTCTCAGATGTGAGGAGAGCATTTTCATTAAGACATTTATGAAATCACACTGTGGCCACATGGCTATTCTATGCTCCTCTACATGGTTTAACTGCAGCTATACAGAAAATAGCAGAGTGTACCACTCAGGAGACAAACAAATTCAACACAGACACACATGCAACTTGAAATTGCGATGCAATTCCAGTATTAACATTATTCCAGTTTTACACAAGACACATGGTCTAGAATGCATGTAGCATCTACAACCTTAAACCTAAGTGTTTACACACTTACAGTAAAGCAGTCATGTGTTTTTTAAAGAATAAACTAAACTAAGCTATGTGTACATTTAGTAGTACAAACAACTATAATGTGTTTTCTATGCTCACAATGTTCAGCGCAATTATAAATTTGAAAATGAAAGCAGGATTATTGAAATTTGGATGTTTCCATATTAAACTCATTGCTATTAAACTGCTAACCCACTAGTAAGTGAAGTCAGTAGCTGAAGGCCTTGCGTTAACAATGCAGTCAACTCACTAAGAGTGTTACCTGAGGTAGACTTGTTACATGTCAAACCCTGATCTTTTCCTTTAGAAAGTGATATCCTACGTTTCTGAAAATAAGGTGGAGGTCTACCCCTTCCCAGTGACCAGCATTTTTCCTCTGTATGGCCTATTTTCTGACAGGAAGAACAAAACCTGCTATCTTTGCCACAGGTTTGTTTGCTGTGTTCTCCTGAAGTTTGAGGATTTTTATGAATCTCTAATGCTTTTTTTACACCTTGCGCACTGGTCCACGACTCTACGCTATTATGGTGCTGCATCTCCTTAAGAACTGAAATCGGCACAGTATCTTGAGCAGTGGCACAGGCTTCCTCTGAACTAAAAGTTCTAGATTCATCACAGCAAGTCACCTCCTCCAAGAAGTGGACATGCTTTTCAGCCCCATTGCTTTTAGAATAATTCCCTTCTGTCATCCACTGTGCAGATGCAATGGTTTGGGGCTTTGATTTCCATCTGTTTTCTATCCTTGAACCCCAATCTACAATCGCTCTGAATGTGTTTTCGGCTGAATCTGCTCCGTTTAACAAAGCATTTTGGACTGGAGTGCCAGCATTGTTCTTTATGAGTTGTAACAATGGTTCGTGATCACGGCTTGCATTTTCTAGACCGGAATATTCTTTGTATGTCGTCCACAGACGTTCGGCGAATGTTTCAAACGGTTCATTGCTTTCCTGCTTAATTTGTAGTATCCTGCTCCAATCTGCGCTTGTTGGACCCCTTACATCTAGCAATGCCTGTTTTAATCGTTCAAAGATACTTTCATCAGTTTCGTTATTGTTTCGCTTGATTATGTCTCCAGATTTCATTCGAGGGGTTAATTTAGATCGGAGTTCTTCAGGAATGGTTAAGAGTGTGATTTGCCATACATCCCTAGTTTCCAATTTATACACTGTGGCTTGTAGCATCAGTGTTTCCCAATAGGGTTGGAATGGCCCTCTTCTGGGCATCATTCCCACGATCTGTTTGTGTGTTGTACACTCTTCGCATGTTAATGGGCGGCTAATCATGGTTATTTCATCGTTTGTATTTGTTATGGTTTTGAGTACAGCAATTTTAACTGATTTGGATAGTTTTTCGCTGGATTTTGCTCTGGTTTTAATCGGACTTCGCTGATTTTGTTCTCTGTGTCTCTGAACGGGATCTCTGTTTCTCTGAGAATCTAATGCGGCAACATCATCATCGTCACTATCGCTGTTTCTATCATAATCAAAGGTTTCATGCAGTGCCGCTTGCTTAACTGCAGCCACTGGGAAGCCCGCATTATTGCAGCAGTCTTCAAGAGCTGATATATAATTATTGCCGGTTTGGAGTTTCTTTTGAAGCTCTTCGAGTTTTCTTGACATCATCTCACTCTGTCTTGCCCAACCTTGTCTTTCGAATGTAAATGCCTTGACCTGTGCTCTTAGTTTTTGCAATTCTTCAGAGCGCCCTTTTTCAATTTCTTTGATGCTTGTTATTGTTCGTTTGTTTTCAGCTATTGTCTCGAGGTCATTTTTACGAAGCAGGTAGACGATAGCAGTTGGGATATTCTTATATTTCGATTTAGATGCCAATTTTTTGCCCTCGGCCAAAAACCAAGCTACAATTTCATTGTTTTTCCATTTAAGATTGAATCCTTTATCGTTTAAACTGAGAAGTGTGTCTTTTATTTGTAATGCTTGAATTTCCATGATCTCCTGATCTACACTGTCACTGTATTGTCCCTGAAAAGCCATGTTTCCCGGTTAATTCTCCCCCCACCGGATTTCTACGTCTCCGGTCTAACAATGGGTATGTCGACCCGTTCTAAAAATGTGTCTGTATGTGAAATGCAAAAAGCTTTCCCTCAATACTTCTTATAAGAAAAAGGAATGAACTTACCACAGCAGTTGTAGACAGGGAAGAAGCTCAAACCTTATATCTTCAGAGAGAATCAATTTGAAATTAGCGCTGGAAAGACGTCACTCGCATAATTAGGGAGATCACGTTGGCGGGGTCACCACTTTGTAAGGTCCAGACACTCGGCCCAAGGAAGGTATCCGGTGCTGGATGAAGGTTTCCTGCGTGTTCTGTCTTTCAGCGCGTAGAGTTATTCATTTTAGGTTAAACTCAAATCTGACTCCATTTTATTATTTAATCTGACTCCATTTTAGTATGACCTCGAATTTAGGTTGAAATGCAAATTGGTTGTATGCCTTTTTAATTAATATTCTTCTGACATTTGATTATTCTAGTTAACTCTATTTTTTATATTAACTCATTCATTTGGGTGCTCATGTTGCTAACAAGGATACAACGTAATCTACTAGTCAATAATTACAGAGTAAGACAGAATAGAATCAAAATGTAACAATTTATTTACAGTCAGGTAGATATGTATTTTGCCAATTACATATCCAATTGAAACACATCAAATCATATCAATACAAAACATCAAATTCTCAAAGATGAATCTAAAAGTAAAATATGCATACCTGACCTTAGAAAATACATAGTATGAAATGAAGAGACACACAACACACTACGGGCTTTCTGGCTACAGAAATCGCCCTGATCCTTTTGCTGCAATCATTTAAATACCTCAGACCAAGACAAACATCCCCCGAGATGAAGACAGAAACTAACAATTGGAATTTGCATTACCTCAGGTCCCAAGCCTGGGTGGTTTTACAACTCAATGGGAACAGGGGGTAATTTACATGGAGGGCCCTAGGAAAGGACACTCCCATCACAGTAATCAAGATCTCTCTTGACTCTTCAGATCTGTATTACCTTCTAATCTACTTTTGTGAGAGTGAGACCATTGTACCAGTTGCACTGAGACATTTCCAATGATACTAGACATGAGTGTTAGTTCACTTGCATTGACATTTTCATGTAATCATTTTGAGCAGACTGAGTAGAAGGAAGAATGGGTGAAGGGATTTAAAATGAAACAAATGGCCAGAAGGGGAGGAGGTCTCCTGCTCCTCCACTCTGTGGGGTGTCTCGAAGATGCCCGTGTATGTTTGTATTGTCTGTTTCTCAGGAAATCAAAGTATCTCAGGTTCTTTCGTCCTTACACTGGGTACCAGCACAGGATAAAACTCATCCATGACTCCCAGCATGCATTGCGGCATGAATAAATTATGCCACTGAATTGTTCACTTATTTTCTTGAATTCTTATGTGCTTATCATTTTGCATTTGTTTTAAGTTTTAGTAGCATGTGTTGTGATGTTCAGAACTGATCTGTTCATTTATTTTATGGATTGTCACCATTGCTGTGATTCATACGCTGATTCTTGATATTTCTATCTAAATTTCAGCAAAGGTTTTTTTTTTTTATTATGAGTGAAATTTTCTTAACAGTCTTTTATAACTTATGGCTCAGCAGTGTTCCTTCTTATGCTGTAGTATCAATAAGAGAAGAGACATGGGATTAGATCAGAAATAATAGTATTTGTTGTTGTCAATCTATAAACAACATCAGATTTTTTTTCTTCTGTGTACTTTTGTTTTGCTATAACAGGTTCCAAAGGCGCATTGTTACAGCATAAAAAAAAAAAAAAAAAACTTAATTGTTGAAAAGTCACGTTCAAGAGCCCAACTAAAGTAAACACTGATCTCCATCATGGTAGTGAAAAAAACACCTAAACCTATTTAACTCTCCATAAGTTCTTCTGTAGACATCTGACAGAAATGAAGTCAGTCTGGTAAGTAATGTGAATCTGGTGAAGCTGTTTTAGTAGTTGTTTAATCAGATCTTGAGAGATTTGATGTATTCTTTTATTCAGTTGATTTCATCTAAGGCTGTGGTTGAAGTAATTTGTAGATCTTGTGTTTCTCTTTGCTTCAGTGATTCTGCAGGTGTTTATCACTAATGCTCAATCATCAATTAATCACCGAATTATCTCATTAACTTCACTGATTCGGTGTTACTCTAACACTCTGTAGTGTGCACACATTATAAGTGTTCATTTAAAACTGAGGATTTTCTTGTGGGGTTTAAAGGGTTACAGATTTAAGATGAAGAAAAAACAGCATTGAACATAATTTAACAGTAATAAACTGTAATTAATTTACAGGAAACAAACTGTAGAAAAACAGTTATTTACTGGCACCCCTGCTGCCAGTAAATGACTGTTTTTCTACTGTTTCTTGCTGTAAATAAATGTTTGCCAGCAAAAAAAGTGTTTTTCTACAGTTTGTTGCCGTTAAGTCAAGGAAAAACAGTAATATACTGTAAAATGTAAACGTCAGATTTACCATATGAAAATAAAAGTTAATTTAACTAAAATATTTGTGAACATCCATAGAAAAAAAATTAGGCAAAGTCATACACTGATAATGAGAGTAAATACTGAACTTGACTGTATTAATGTGTGTTTGCACAAGAGAGATCGTTTAGTTTAATGTAGTTTGGTTGTTCACCATTGTGCTGGAGAGTAGAGCCTGTGCTTCAGTCAATGATGAGCCACAAATTCAGATTTTCTGCTGCTTTATGTAAAGGCAGTAAATGTGGAGTCGCTGATACAGTGATGATCTCTGTGTTAAGTACTTCAGCACATACATGTGTGCTATAGCTGACAATGAGCTGCAGTGATTTGAGTAAAAGTCATGTATTTAGTTACTTTATTACTGCACATTAAGTGTTTGCATCGTTATATTAAGAAATATTCCTTCTCAGTGGACTCAAATGAAATAAGTTCATAGTACTAACATCGTAGGAATGCTAGTTTTAAAAACTCGAACTGTTTGAAGCAGTGGGAGTGGAGTTAATTTCCATGGTAGAATTTACGGTAAAATACTGTTAAAAAATAAGAGCGGTAAATTAATGGTTAAGAGCTGTAAATTAACAGTACTTTACTGGCACCCCTGCTGCCAGAACATTACTGTTATTTAACGGCAAGATTTTTTACAGTGTGAGTGGAGTTGAATTTACTGCCACAATGCAAGGGTGTCCACTTAGTTTGATCAAATATGCCGTAGTGTACCTACAATCTTAATATATATATTTAATTACTTGGAGGTAATATAATGATAATGAAGTAAAAGGCAACTTAAGTTAATTTAAAGAGAATACACTTTCATGACTATGTTTCTTAATTTTTTTAAAGTGCAAAACGTTAAAGTTAAAAAAGGCTCTCTTAAGTGTAAGGAGAGATGACTTTTACGTTCGCTTTAAAAAGTGCATCTTGCAATAAATAATTTGTAATTAACAATAGTAACGCTTCTACATTTATTTTGATCTGTTGACTAACATAGGAAAGCACATGTAAAGTACTTGATTATAATTTTAACTGTATAGGTCGTTACATTGATATTACATTTAATGTTAGTATTTTTTAGACCACACTGTAAAAAGTGTTTCCCTATATTTATTCAGTAAAATTGTGTCAAAAATTTACAAGCAATATTATTAATTAAATTTAACACATTTTAATTAAGTAGAAATAATCATTAAAAATGAGTAGAATAACATGGAAAAATTAAGTAAAATTTACTTAAAAATATTGATTTAATTGGACAAAAATCAAACAAACAAAAAAACACTATGCTAAAGAATACTATGTTATGCATGCCAGGCCAGTAGTTGGCGATCATAAAACACCCTTCGAAAACATTATATGCATGCACATGACATCAGCCTTTTTACAAATTAACATTTTTGTTGCTTACATAGATATGATAAAGGCATCATGTTCAAAAGGTTGTAATGCCCCCAAAACAGTTATTGAAGACACCTAAAGTTCACAAACCGAATCACTGAATGAAAAAAATAATAATAATTTGCTTACCATTGTAGTGGTCAGTGTTTGCTTTAGTTGGACTCTTGACCCTTAAAATTTTAAACAGATTTTCTTTGGTTGCTAGTTGTGATATAGCAGCTAGATAAGCCAAGAAGGAAATGCGACCACGTGGTGTTATTTGTTTTTACCTCATCATTTGGTCTGAGTTCGGTGTGTTTTATCAATAACATGTGTCCTGTGATTGAACAATATAAGCTCTGGTGTTTTCAGCATTATCAGAGAAATTCTTAGAAGCACATCTGATCAAAACCTTGTTAAAAAAGGAAAGCGTTTTCATTTAGACACACAGACATCAAGAATCAGCCTGAGAACCTCAACAATGGTGACCATCAAAAAGCATGTTGCACTGCATTCTGGGTGCCACCAATCAAAACTCATTTTAGGGCTCCCATCATGCTTTGCGGCATGAATAAATAATGAGCAACAATTCTATAGTAGCTTGTTTTGTGATTCTTACAGTTCGTCTGAATATGCTGTTTGTCACCATTCTTGAGATTCATACGCTGGTTCTTGATGTGACTGTGTGTCAAAAGAAAGTTCCCCTTTCTCTGTTTTAAACAGAATTCTCAAACTCTGGTTTATACTGAAAATTCCACTTTTTAATTTTTTTTTTGCTGAATCACAGGGCTGCCATAATGAATGTTATCTTGTCTCAGAGACCCGACTCTGAATGAGTTCAGATATAAGAACAAAGATGATGTAATAGCATGACCAACACTACCTGATCATCTTTATTCTTAGTTTGTCTAGCTGTTATAACTGAGTTACAACAGCAATGCAAAACGTAATATTAAAACATCAAGGGTCAAGAACACAACTAAAGCAAACACTGACCACTGTAATGGTAACCAACAATTTACCCTTTGATTCTGTTTGTGAACTTTAGGTGTCTTCAATAACTCTGTTCGGGGGGCCTTAAGACACAGCCTTTTGAACATGATGCCTTTATCATATCTATGTAAGCAACAAAAATGTTAATTTGTAAAAAGGCTGATGTCATGTGCATGCATATAATGTTTTTGAAGGGTGTTTGATGATCGCCAACTACTGGCCTGGCATGCATAACATAGTATTCTTTAGCATAGTGTTTTTTTGTTTGTTTGTTTTTTGTCCAATGAAATCAATATTTTTATGTAAATTTTACTTATTTTTTTCATGTTATTCTACTCATTTTTAATGATTATTTCTACTTAATTAAAATGTTTTAAATTTAATTAATAATATTGCTTGTAAAATTTTGACACAATTTTACTGAATAAATATAGGGAAACACTTTTTACAGTGCATAGCAGTAATTATGAAATTACACGCAAATATGTACTTAAGTGCTATTAAGTTTAACTTCAATTGCAATTAATGTACATTTAATGTACAATGTACATTTAAACTATAATATTTTTTTTTAATATATATAACATGCCAATAAATATATATATATATATATATATATATATATATATATATATATATATATATATATATATATATATATATATATATATATATATAACATCACATTCAGTTTGCACTGCTTTCTTTCTGGTGGTTGTTTGCCTCCCCAAGCCAAAAAAATCTCATCCCCAGGTCTTCATGACATTCTTGTTATCCCTTCCTCTCGCTTCTGCAGACCTCCACAGGAGCTCAAACAGTGTCTGATCACGGCTCCTTCCCCTGAAGAGAACGCACGGTCAGCAGGGAAGGCCAGAGGAGAGGCTCCCTAGAGGATTTACAAAGCCCTGCTGACTGGCTCAGTAATTGGGTTAGCCAGGTTACAGCGGTTTGGATCCTTGCTAGCGCCACAGACAGGCTATTAGCTCTGGCAGGAGGATCGGCTAATGATGGATGCGGCAGGACTGCTAATGAAAACGCTGACCTGAGACTGCAACACATGTCCAAGCTTTTACATCTCTGGTGTACAACTACACTCTTAAAAATAAAGGTATTTCACAAAGCCACTGAAGAACCTTATTGTCTAAATGGTTCCATAAAGAACCTTTAACATCTGAAGAAACTTTCTGTTTCACAAAAGGTTCTTTGTGGTGTAAGAAGGTTCGGTAACATTTTAGTATAGGGTCCAATTCACACTAATAACTAGTTGCTTATTAGCATGTCTATTATTAACATAATGGCTGTTTATTAGTGCTTATAAAGTACATATAATGCGTGACATCCATAATCCTACCCAATACCCTAAACTTAACAACTACCTTATAAACTATTAATAAGCAGCAAATAAGGAGTTAATTGAGGCAAAAGTCATAGTTAATGGTTAGTTAATAGTGTGAATTGGACCCTAAAATAAAGTGTGACCAAAGGTTCTTCAGATTAAATAAAGGTAAGAAAGAGATGGTTCTTTAAAGTGCCCCTATTATGACATTTTTAAGGTTGCTAATATTGTTTTATGAGTCTCGTAAAACAAGTATACATGCATGCAATGTAAAAAAAAAAAAAAAAAGAACGTTAGTTTTCTCACAAAATAATAATTTAATAATTTACTGTGTTTGTGGGCAGGCAAGTTGGTGACCTAAAACATGAGAGGACATTATGCAAATTTATTATTCAGTGCCGTAGATTCGTAACAGAATAAGATTGAAATTCCTGATGACTCGTTTAGGCAATGGAGAGCCAACTCTTTTATTTAATAGACGATAACTTTATCTATCATGCACTGTCTCAACTTTGCAGATAGTTTATGTTCACACACAGCTACATGACACACTGCAGAAAAGGCATTAGTCATAATAGAACATTTGACTAAATGGTTCTTCTGTGGCATTGCTGTGAAGAACCTTTTCAAGCACCTTTATTTTTAAGAGTGTAGTGAACTGTCAAACTCATACAATCTTACAACACACATTCACTGGAGAGGATCCATTGCTGAGCAAGTGATATAATGCTGCATTTCTCCAAATCTATTCCTATTCCTTTAAGAACAAAGACCTGGAGAGGCAAAAGAAATGACAATAGCAAGAGTAAAACATGAGAGATAGAAAGAAAGATGGATTTCTTGCCTCCTCTATGATGTTCATCATGTCAGACTGCCAGTCACTCAATTCAGTGTGTGATGACAGGATGCAGTCAGCAGACAAAGCATCTTTGCATCATTTCATCACCTCCTGTTGATTATGACGGTGACCTGTTCCTGATCACAATCACTGGATTTAAGAATGCATCAAATTACAACTGACTGCACAGTGAGCAATGCCTTTGTTTCGACCATACAGGATGCAAGGGCTGTGCTGTGAACAGAATAGGACATTTTGTGAAACAGCAGCCAGATTATGAAATCATTGGAGCAATTCTTTATATGAGCTGAAGCAAGGAGACAAATCACAAGGCATCGAGTGTAGGTTTGTTTCCAAACAAACCCACCTACACAAACACACATAAGCACCGTATGTGATCGGAAAACTGTTGTTCAATCAAGCATCTTTTAGTTCTTGTATATTCCTGTTAACAATGTGTTAAGAAGAATATAACTGAAACAGTAAAACTTTAAAAGGCTACATCTTTTTGATGCCAGAGGAAAGTTCTTATAATACAGGTCATAAAATAAAAATAAAAATGGTAATAAAATGTGAATTTGTATTTTTGTATTTTTTATTCATTAAGAAAAGGGAACGCTGCTGGTTTTTTATATAAATCTTGAGTAACACTTTAAAATAGGGAACACATATTCATTATTAACTAAGAGTTTTCCCTCAATAAACTCCTTATTTGCTGCTTATCAATAATTAGTTGTTAAGTTTAGGTATGGGCTAGGGTTAAGGGATCTAAAATATGGTCTTGCAGAATAAAGCATTATAAAAAATTATATAATTTTTTGTTTTATTATTCCAAAAATAAAATCAGGATTAGGAATAAAACTAGGCATAAAGTGTCTTCAGACTCATTCGTACCTGTAAAAAAGAAGTGGTTGTTGAAAGCAAAAATGCTATGAAAAGCATGTCGCATTTTGTGAGAAACTGTGACTTGTTGGCCCAATTTAATAAGATTAAAAAAAGGATTTCATAAGTAAATACGATGCAGGGTGGTGTTATCAATATAAAAGAAACATGCATATAAATAGATCTTAAACATATTAGTGTGGTCACATTTACTGCTCTGCAAATGTTTGCAGGAAAAATCCAGTTATTTCAATAGGAATCCACACAATTTGGAATTTTGATTCTGCAGCTGGTTTAACAAAGGCTCAACAGAAAACTGCTTGATTTGAAAGTCACTTCTGTGTGAATTGTGTTTCATACATCGTTACACTATTGACAATAGAGCTTTCACTAAAATCTTGCAAACTTTACCCATGCCCTTATTTTTATTGCAAACAAACCAGTCTCTTCTGTATAAAGTAGGCTGATTATATCATCCACAAAGTCAGCACTGTTTTCCTGCTGCTCTGCCACTACTTTATTGTCTATCGAAAACAGGAAATCTCTTTGTTTCAAATAGACATTTTGTACTTTTTAATGATCATAACAGCAGCAATTCACCAAACGATGATCAAATGATAGGAAACACTGTTATGACCTCATATATCCAAATGTTGCATTCAGTTGAGAACAACTTCAGCTTTTTAAATAGCCAATTCAGGGACCAGGACCACACCAACGGAGAGACTCAGTACAGTCCCATTAAGAAATGCCTGTGCGTTTGGGCCGTTACCTGATTTACATAATTATTTTAGTGAATTGGACTCTACGTCAACACAGACAGCAGGTGCAATTCATTCTTGGTCAATTGCCTGCACACATTGTTCTAGTCTGGTCTGGATATCATGGCACCAGCGCACACCATTGCTATTAACCTGAGAGATACTTCAGCAGCTCTCGTGTAATTGTAGGAAATCGAGTAATTGAAAGGCAGAGCACAACACTGTCTCTCTTCATTACTGGCCGGCTGGCATCCTCTAAAATGACTTCCACTCTCTCTGACTTGCATATTATTGATAACAGACAGGCAAGCAATGTGGATTCGTAATAGCTGCTTGTTGTGTGTGTGTATCTCAGCACAATCTCTGTTTTGGCTGTCATTATAATGTTTTAAAGGTGATATGAGACAGGGGAGTAATTGATGGGAAGAGGATAATGAAGTAATCAGTGTACTCTAGGATTACATCTGAGAATATCTAGTGAATGCGGTTCACTCTATAGCACTCCAGAGATTTGATGACTAGCCCCGACAAATACCACCACGATGTTTACCGAACTCCCATGGAGAGGATCTGCCTTGATGTGTCTGTTGTGTCAATGCTTGCTGCTAATTAGTGTTCATAGAAAGAAATAGAGATCTCTGGAGAGAACCTTCAAGCCTTTCAGACATCCCATACCTCCACTCAAAACACACATTCACACACATTTCCTGATCCTCCAGTAATGCATTGTCTTATGGCAGGCAGTTGTTAAGTTTAGGTATGGGGTATAAATAAGAGATCAAAAATATGGCCAGGCAGAATAAGGCATTAATATGTGCTTCATGAGTACTAATAAACAGTTAATATTCTAGTAATATGCATGCCAGTTAATGGTGAGAATTGGGGTGTGTCTCAATCAGCTCCCTAGTTCAGTAGTCATGCACTGATCAAGGAGTCAGCTATTTTCAGGGTTGTCTCAATCGCGAAATCCTCTCTGAAAAATCCCACAATGCACTGCAAAAACTAGGAAGCATCGGTGCTCACTATGCTCCATTACAAGCAATTATGTTACATTTGTTAAGCGCGAAACATAAACCACATGAGACAAAACAATAAATATAATGATGTTTCAAAGAAGATTCGAAAAAAGTATCGCTTGACAGTTAATGATCACATCCGGTTAACATTTGTAATTAATATTTGGCTGAAATGTTGTAAGAACATTGTTCCCGCCGGGATGGGCAGTATTTCATATACATGTATTTGCAATACTGCTCATCCTGGCGGGAAATCGGCAGTCTAATAAGGAGGTTGAAACCTTGTATTTTGAAAATATTGAAAATAGTAAAACAATAATACGATTTTCAGTATTTTCAATTGTTTTTTTTTTCAATCAGTTTTCTTTTGTATGATAAACTATTTTTGTGTTGAGTCACCACTTGATCTACAGTGTAAATCCTGATTGAAAACCAGTTGAGAAACACATATAGAGATGAACATAGTTCTACAAAACTTATAAAACAAAACAAAAAAGGTCTTAAATCTTAATGTTGGGTCGATGGAAATAGAAATGTTTCGGGATCTGTAGTGGAGGGCTTTAATCTGCAGTTTTTGATAAGCGATGAATTAAACATGGCTGCTATCCAGTCCAACAATCCATTATTAATTGAACCTTGTTAATCTGATAAAACACAACCCGAGCACAACGGTGAGACAAGACAGACGAGGAAAAACGTCTGTGCTAATGGATGAAGCAGGGAGTGTTATACACAGAGGGAAAGAGAGGCAAGGACAAAAGAAAGTCTGCTGTAGAAAGAAATAGACTAAAGAAGAAAGGTTGAGAGGAAAGACATGACCACAGATGACAATTCATAAAAAAAGTGATTTTTTTTCCAATTTGGCTCATGTTCTTGCACATTTACTCATGTCTCAAGTAGGGTCAGATTAATTTATTTATATTTTAGTGAATGGGCCATGACGTGAATATATTATATTCATGATCTTGCATTGTTCAGTGATGTTGCCTAATTAATATACACATACCAAAGCTTCACATATTTGACAGAGAGCAAGCCACTTTTAGTTTCATTACATTCTATATATATATATATTTTTAATTGTATTTATTTTATTACAGATTAACATAATTATACAATTAGAAAAGATGTAAAATTAATTTAAACAACTAGAAATGATAACATCACAATCTCTTCTTTTCAAATTTTTTTTGGTTTCTAAAATATAAGTTTGTCTTCTGAAATCACAGTTGTTTTAATGACTACCATAAATAAATGTCAGATAATGTAATACCTTCAAAGTCAAATTGAAAGTTTATGTATGTCATATGCATAAAAATTCAGCTCAGAGCATTTTCTGTTTTCCTAATTTGTCCAATACGGTCAGTGTTCCTCTCTGAATAAGTGCTTTCTGTCAGGAAGTTAGTCAGCCTGTGAACAGATGCTCTGATCAGACATCCTTCTTTTTTAAGTGCATGTTTGAATTAAATACATACATTAAATAAATAAATTAAAAAACATTTCAATTTATGTTCTAGGTAATCTGTGTTACATTGAAGCCAATCCGCAAATGGCAGGATATCTATTAGTTTCAAATAATGTTGCCATAAGATTCAAAAGTGGTAACATTTTGACTGACATTCTCTGTGTAAAGTTGTATTCAGTTATATTCAAGTTATATTAAACATGAAAATAATTTTCTGTGGTAATCAACATTATGCCACCAATGCTGTTGACTGAGCTTAACCTGAATGGAAGCAGAAATCTTCCTTTAATGTGAGTCAAGAGAGGCGCATCTTTAAATATCAGCAGACTGGGATGGGAAGTGCCACCGCCTCCTCTGTCTGACTCTCTCTTCTCATATTAGGATCTTCAGTAAAGGTGACAGATGTTGTGCTGTGGTGGTTTGGTGGAAATTTGAGAGCACTAATGAGGAAAAAGCTGAGCGTTTAGTCACAGAGCTGTGAGACCTTTCTGCATGCTAAACCCAGCCTCATTAAAAGACCGCTTGCATAAGCTATTCGTGTTTACAAATGATTTATTTCTTATTAGAAATCAGTACACAGGTACAACTATGTTGAAAAGTAAACTCTGTGAAATGACACTGACGATCATGTGAATTTCTGTGCTAACAAGCCTTTTTACAGTTATTTGTATAGGCCCAAGAGCCAATAGATGTTTAGCGTGTGTACGCACACACAGACCAATGCAGTTAATTAAACTGCTTATTATCTCAGGGGAGAGACTCCTTTCTGTTTGCAAGACAAACAGGCACATGCTCGCAAACTACCCGCCAGCTGGATACAAAAGAAAAGTGATTGGGACGAGAGGAGGGAAGATAAGATAATATGTTATTTTGAGAGACAGAACAGGCTAACCCATGGGAAGACTGGAGAGGCATAAAAGAAGAGCACAGTGACCCCTGTTCTATTGCACAAACCCACAGCTGAAATAGGGATTTACATCACATTTTTACCGGCAAAGAAATTCACCGACAAGTTCAGAGAAGATTCTGTGTTACATAATCAGAGGAGAGTCACTGTAATCTCTGAGAAACAGGGCTGGAAAGATAGTCCTAAAAGGAAAAAGTGAGTGAAATCACAACCTGAACCAAATCTCATTTAATTACATTTTAGGACCACACAAAATAAAAACTACATTTCAGCCTGTTAGCTTCCGGACCATCTGTTAGTGTACTTCCAAAATAAAATAAAAATTAAGCTTTTAGCAGACACAGAGCACAAAATATTCATGACTCATCTTGTCTGCAGGGGCTTATGCAATTTTTTCCCCCATGAAATGCTCTTGAGAAGGACACATCCACTGCCCTCAATTATTAATAATACTTTTAACTGTAAGCAAACAACAGCTCAGATACACACTCAGGAGCAAGTCATTTGACAGAGTGCCATTTGGACACATTAATACTCCTGATAATAGCTGTGCCCCTCTTGATCAGAACCATCACCTTTAGCTCAAATAGATGGCTTTAGTCCAAAAAACAAATGCAGGTTTCATCATCATCACCTTGGCTTCTGGCAGGTTTGCAGTTGTGCATGAAAACTTTCATGTAAAACGTCTCCAACGCTTTCAAGCATTGTGAAAGCTGTCGAATGTGGTTGTGGTGGGATGAAATTAAAATGAAAGGCTATTTTTTTTTTAGGTACAGGCTATTCGATATATATTGTTTCAACTTACTGGTTTAGAAGGATATACATCATTGTAGTAAAGAAAATTGTGCATGTCATACCATTTGATGGGGTTTTGAAGGTCTATACGCAAAAAAAAAAAAAAAAAAAAAAAAAAAAATATATATATATATATATATATATATATATATATATTTATTTTTTTTTTTTTGGTGTGTAAAAACATGTATTATAACATTGCAAAATGAGACAATGGACCTCTATGAACAATATATATTATGGATTATAGTGCAAAAAAAAGTGTTCATAGTGTTTTCCTTATTAGAATACTCCACTAATCAGCTGATGAGATCTCAACTAAGGACACATCCAAAATGTGAAGTGCTGGGAAGGCTCCAGGAATGGTTTGCAAACCTCTTTACCACTTTCTATCTACAATTTATTCTCATCTTGTGACGTATATCCAAAAGAAAAAGTGCAGTGTTAATTTGGTTCTTTACATCAGTTGTCACTTTGATGGAGTTCGATTTAAAATCAAGCTTGAAGTTGACTGTAAGAACGTTTATGCAAGTTTGTGCAGACTGAACGATTGGAGAAGTCTGAGATACGCCACCAGAGAGAAGTCTGTTGTTTCATCAGAACATCAAGTTTTGACTTTGATTTTAATTACAAATGATTGGGACAAAAACTAAACAAATTAATGAATAAATAATGCACAATAAGGTTAGTAACATGTATTTAGAAACAAATACGGTGAATTTTCAGTTCATGGCGAGTTGGATATATTATCTGGAATAAATCTTTCTGAAGAGACAAGTGCCATTTTGCCAGTAATGAATGATAAAGAAACACCATATATGACCATACCCACCATCCACCCAGTGCATTTCCTTGTCTAAATAAGACATATTGCTTGAATGTTTTGAGTCTGTGCAGTCAGTATTTGTATTGAAGTTGGTGGAGCGCCTCAAGGAAGAAGCTGTCATGGTGACAGGAAGTGACAGGAAGTCCTTGTAGCAGACAGACACTGTGTACCGGAGGGGAGTAATGTGAAGAGATAATGCTCATGATGCGGAAGGTCCAAGGAGATCCTGCAAGTTCCATTTGAAGTTCCCAGGATGTAAAGCTCCTAGCTACTGATGCTAGGTGACAGCCAGTGATCTTCCCAGCCGAGAGAATGATCTACTGTATCCTGTCCAACAGAGAAAACCACACTGTGGTGGATGAGGTGGAGGTCCTCTCAGGGACTGAAAGGTTGGAGTCTAAATTTCCTTTTATGCAATTTTAGAAACATTTATTTTTATGTCCATGAGATGAGTAAAAAAGCACATTTACATCTCTGTCCAGTGTCTTTATATTTATGTTCATTTATTTTACAGACACATTAAACATCTTATTAGGAGATTCTCAAGCCAGACTGAGGTTTTGCACGTAGTAAAGGGTTCATGAACTGTGGATTTTTTTCTTTCCAGTAAATAAATACGATTTTAATTATTTAAGAATGACATAAGCTCACATCTCATTGGTCAAGTCAAAATATCCCAAGTCAAATTTATTTGTATTGCATTTTTCACAATATGCATTGTTTCAAAGCAGCAAACAGAAAATCATTATAATATATTTTTAACTAAAAAATAAATAAAAATTGTGACAATGCAAGTAATTAAACAGTTGAGATATGCTATTTATTGCTCCATGCGAGTATTTTCTATGCACAGGATAAAGTTAGATGTACTGCCAGTTAAGATTTGCTATATAGTACATACAACTTAATGTATATGTAGAGTCGGATATACTTTTAGTTGTAGAACTTATTAATTATTAATTTGTGTGAAAGGTGTGTAACTACTTCAGAAATCACAGTGAAATGGCCATACTGCAGTAGGTCTGCCTCTTGTCTCTGTCTGATCAAGATTATGAGCGTAGAGAAAGCTTCAGCATCCAGAAGCTGGAGGGGAGCCTCACAGATTCATCTCCACCCACAGCTTACGGTGGTCCAGCTCACACTGTGGCTGAGGAAGGCTTTAATAACCAGGGCATGTACTGCAGGGCTGGGCCAAAAGTGACAGCGGGAGCGCTAAACAACAGTTGTTAGGCGCCAGGAAGTTGAGATGCAGGGGTGATGAATGCGAGAAGCCTAAATAAATTAATGGCAGAGAAGAGGGTTGTTGAAGTGACTCGTGCTCTGTAATAAAGCACACAGTCTAGAGGGCTGAGGCTTGGTTGTAGATCTGTGAGGTAAGTGTATGCGCCTCAGATTTACAGGACAGGCGAGTTCATTGCACATGCAGTGTGTGTAGCAGTGCAGTGAAGGGTGGAGGGGAAGGACGCATAACTCAGACTCAGGCATGGAGGCATGGAGGCCGAGGATGGGGAAGAGCGCAGTCACCTATCTTACATAAACACCACACTAACATCTCCGAACACAAAGAGAACGCACAATATAGCAATGTTTTTGGTCCACAGGCCATTTTTTTATGGTCCAAAACTCTTACAACCTCATTGTTACAGAATTAAAAGGAATATTTTGGGTTTATTACCAAAGATTACCACACACACACACAAAATATTTCCAAAAATGATACAGTATTGTCACAATATGCTAGTTAACATTACTCAACCAAGAGAAAAAAAAGTTAATTACACATGTAGTTATAACATAGTTATTACTATGGTAATAACAGCATAATTACAAGCAATACACCCTAAGCCTTTTAAGTACATATACTTAATTACTATTAATCAATGCTTATTTGTGTCATTACACTGTAACAAAGTAACCTTAAAAGTGTCACCAAAAATCACTCACAAACCTTTTCTCTGTGTGAAGTTTTATCCAGTTTTATAACTTTGTCACCATGATGCAAAAGCCCAAACCCCAAAATGACTGTATAAATGATTTAAACAGCTTTAGAACTCAATTATTACACTCTAAAAAATCTGGAGTTATTTTTTTGAACCCAAATAGAAAATTTGAAAAGTGTGCTTGATCAGGGCTGGAACTAAACTCTGCAAGACTCTCCTTAACTGCGGCTAAAGAGCCCTTCACTAGTTAATTTCAAGTGACAAATTCATTTTGCATGTGACAAATAGATTTTTAATAGTAAAAATGATTTCATGCAGTCTTTCAATTAAAATGAGGCCATAAAAACTGCAATACTATTTGAAAAGTAGTTTTAATAGGGTTTAGCATGTCACACTGCAGGACATTTACAGTATATTAAGCTATTTCAACACTGTTTTCAACTATTAGACTCTCATATTCCAGGATTTAAATAAATTAACATTTAACTTAAACTTTATGTTTATTAATGCTGAAAATATCTCGTAATAAGCAGGGCTTCATAAGATAAATGTAGTTAGAAAATAGTAGGAAATAAAACGTATAATCTTGAAAAATGTCTTCTTAATGTCTTCTAAATAATTCACTCCAGGACTGCTCGGATTAAATAAATGGTGACAAAATAGAATATTTATAATATACTGTAAACACACATAAATATATCCTTTTTTTTTAGAACGGTATGTAAATAAACAAACCATTTAGATAAATATATTTAAACAGTGTGAATACTTCTATCCACACTGTTTGTTTCTATACATTAGCTCACTTTCAGATATATTGTTTTTGATTGTTTTGACAGATTTATTGAAGAAAGGAATTGACATGAGCCTGATTCAAACTAATTGGCCTGCATGATCACCACAGCTCAGTGTGTTCAAGCACATTCAGTTTGTTTACTGCTAGTCCTCTGCTCCACACTTGTGAATTCTTTCCCAAATGTCAGCCAGCACATCATTATTCTGCACAGGGGTGAATGAATTTCAGAGCAGAAAGGCTCGTTTTAGGCCTTGGAATAATCTGTTCCTAGTGGACTGTTCCATCAGTGATGAGTGGCACCAAACGCAAATGCTGCTACTCGATATGAAAAATAGCCAAATATCTCTATGCATCATTTCAGCCGTCTGCTAAGACGAACAGCACTGTGATTTAACATGTTTCCCATTTCTGGTAACTTATCGTGGTCTAAAATGATAATAAATCTCTCCTGATAAGTGAGCATTAAAGAGAGAGAGAGAGACTGATAAACGAGAACAATGGCTTAGTCGAGAGTCTTTCCGATATTATCAGGTCTAGCTATCAAATCTATCAAACAATTAAATGTTTATTCAAGGTCACAACTACATTAATTCTTCAAATACATCCTGAATTGGACAAAGTTTGGCAAGCTTGAAACATGTATAAGCAAGTAAACCAGATATGAATGAGCAGAACTGTATATTCTCCTTTGTTTTTTGAGTTAAATCAGTGAAATAACCAGAACTAATGGAATTTTTTTTAGTCCGCTATTCAAAACGTCTGGCTGTGCAAAACACTGGATGGATGTAAGAAAAGGTCCTTCTCAGAAGTAGGCAGGTGAACGTTGTCATTTCTTTTAAAAAAAAAAGTATGACTTGACAAAATTTCTCCAGACAGTCACTGATTTGAAAAGTCTTTGTAGTCAGTCTATAGCCTGCAAAGTCAAATGTTACCCCTAATGAACAATTGCAGAAGGTTGCCATCATCAAGACTTAGTTTTAATTATAAAACCCAGCTGTCTGTGGCAGCTGTTTCTCTGAGACGGTTCATACCAGTGGTTCTTAAACTGTGATACACGGCTATTGTGCCATGACTGATCAAAAATAATACAAAGAGATGCTATTCAAATGATTCATTTCCATGTTTCCAATGCATTTCCAAATATTAACTACAGGCTAGCAGTGATGGCCAATATAATAAGCATGCACAATTAAATATCCAATATATATATATATATATATATATATATATATATATATATATATATATATATATATATATATATATATATATATATATATATATATTTTTTTTTTTTTTTTTTATTACTGACCTAAACAAGATATTTCCCATAAATGATGTGTACCTATAGTCCACAAGAAAATAATAGTTGAACTTATAAATATGACCCCGTTTAAAAATTTACACACACATGATTCTTAATACAGTGTTGTTACCTGGATGATCCACAGCTTATTTTTTTTTTATCTTGTGATACTTCTTAAGTTCATGAGTCCCTTGTTTGTTCTGGACAATTAAACTGCCTGCTGTTCTTCAGAAAAATCCTTCAGGTCCCACAAATTCTTTGGTTTTCCAGCATCTTTTGCATATTTGAACCCTTTCCAACAATGCTTTTAAGATACATCTTTTCATATATATAAAAACACACATACTGTAGTTATTGGTTGATGTAACACTTTAGATTAGGGAACACATTCACTATTAAGAGTTTTCCTTCAATAAACTCAGAATTTGCTGTTCATTGCTAGTAGTAAGTAGTTATGTTTAGTTATTGGGTTGAGGTAAAGGATTTAGAATATGGTCATACATTAGTATGTGCTTTATAAGTACTAATAAACAGCCAATGTGTTAGTAATATGTATGCTATACAAGTTCATATATATCATATATTCATATATATCATATATATCCCCAATCTAGTGTTATCTGATGTGATTATATAGTACTGTATGGTACTAAACGAACAATATTGTGCATTAAAATGTCTTTGTAAATATGTACAGTTGCTCACAGTTCAGTTTGCTCAATGCTATATAAAAGTAAAGGAGCATTGTTCTGACCAGATGGTATGAGGATGTTTTGAATTCAATAGAAGTGGTTTTAAGCCCCAAAGGTCAACTGGTTCTGTGCACTTAAAAGCTGCAAACTAGTTCAAATGTTCAATTTGAAAATAAAAGGATGTTTCCTTTTCTCTACAATATGCCACTGTTGTAAAAAAAGCATTGAAAAAAACCTTCAGCGATAAAATTCTGGACTAAACTGCACCTAAGGCTGCAGTAAAGCTTAATCAATGTTTCGAGCAAACAGACAAAACCCTAAAACACACATCTCTAGCTGCCAACTTGTTAGTTTATAGTCTGCTGTAAAGATAGAACCAGATAAAATCATTAAAGACAACTTGTTAAATTGTAAATATGCTTCTGTCCTCACATACTGAGGATATAAAGCTTTGTGCTAATGGACAGATTCTCTTTGGGTTTTAGTGCATATCTGAATAAATTATAGCCTTTAAAATCACTCACGACTCACACCTCTAGTGAGCCTCGTGGGAATAAGTAACCTTACATAAATGTTCAGTCTTTCAATTGTCTAAGCATAAAATGAGGAGAAAAAAATAGAGCCTTTGTCCTGATTAGAGGTGAGCATCATTTTCAAATTTAGGACTGGGTCATTGAGCTACTAAGATCGACCTATTTCAGGTGTTCTTGTACATAGCATGACAACATACAGTTTTGCAGAGATTGTGAAATGTTTTCAACTAGCAGTGTTATCAACATCCATTATTAGTGGCATCTGCTAAACATCACTATCATTACCATTTGAGCCAGAATATTATTATCTAAAATTGAAAATATTAAAGGGGTCATGAAGTGCATTTTCAGATAAAACAAAAAACAAAACAAAAAACATTTAAGCAGGTTAGCAAGTCCAATTTGGCTTGACTGTTCAAAAGATAATAAAATCTGGATAATACTGATGAGTCAAAATTTATTTTTAATGTATGGCTAAAAAGTGATGAATGGCTGATATTAAAATTTTCCAAAAATGTTACATTTAAAAAATAATCATTAACGTATTAATCAATTTAAATGTTACAAGTTAATTTAAACACCAGTATTATAATAGTAGGCCTACAGTAAACAAGAAAATGCATATTCATTTAGAGATTTGCAGAATATTAAATTAACTGTTAGTATGTAATCAAGACAAAGATCTTTTAAATAGGATGAATAAGCATGTGCAATTAAATACCTAATATATCTAAGTTGTTGTTGGATTATAATTAAATGATTATAGGAGCATGCTGAGAATATTTAAAAATGAGATTGACAAACAAACACATACCTGTTCAATTGCTCATTCATTTGAAATAAACAGCTGCCATGCATGTCTAGTTATCATATATTTTTGTCATATCTTTTAGAAAGATATGCCCAGTTTTTGGAGGTGTAGTCCAGAACATCCAAGGACAGAACGATGTTTTGCTCTGGTGATTGATGGACAGACATCAGCTACTAAGAGCACACACTTGATTGGCATTTTAAGAGGCTTGTTGAGGAGAATCGTGACATGGCAACTGACATGATTTCAAACCCTGCATTCTAAAATCGTGAGTTAGCTTTGAGGTCTGAAACATTAACAAATTTTAGGTGAAATTTCACAGGCAAAATTAGTTATTTTTATTTTTTAGGCAGTAATTTAAAGATGTACTGAGCACTGCTCAGACAGAAGTCACTTTCCAATTGCACAGCTTTCTGTCAGCGAGAGCAACACATTTGCATGACAAACTTGAACATGACCAAAATCAGATTCCCATTAACAATACTGGAATGATGACAAAATTTGGCAGAGAAAATATGACCACACCTTTACTGTAGAGCAAGGATGGGCAGCTTTGGTCCTGGTGGGCCACTGTGCTGCAGAGTTTATCCACAACCTTAATCAAACATACCTGTTACTAACTATAGACAAATCCTAATGTGTCACTATTCAGCCGTTACAGCAGGTGGTTTTGCCACTGAGCACATCTGCCACCCGTGGAAACATAATCTGGCCCACATGCAGCATGGAATGATGACCTTTGGGCAGACGACTCCTGTTTTCGCCAGATTTGAGCCACAAGCAGGCCATAGCAATGCCACATGTCAGCCAAAAGTAAAGAAATTAACCAGAACTGGACCTTATCTGAGCCACAAAATCTATGTATATATTAAATATGAAGTCATTTCAGCCTTAATAAGCCTGTTAACAAGCAGAATCACTGAAGGAAAGAAGAGAACAGAAAAAGAGAAGAGCAGAAACACAAGAACTACAACTGACTTCAGCCACAACCTTAGATGAAATCAATTGAAGATAAAAGAAGACATTAAATCTCTGGAGATCTCACCAGAGGAGGATTAAACAACTCCACAAACAGCTTTACCAACTTCACTTATTACTAACCAGACTTACTTTATTTTTGTTAGATATCTTCAAATGTTTTTATTGAGAATTAACAGAGGTTTAACTCTAATATGTGTCACCATAACAGTGATTAGTGTTTCATCAGTTGCACTCTTAACTCTTATGCTATCATTTGTCTTTTTTGACTGCTGTGACAGTGTGTTTGTTAAACACATTTGCAGCATCAAAGAATGCTAATATGAATTTAGGTCAGGCGATTGCGTTTATCTGTTGATGGTTTTATAATCATCATGAAAAAGTCTGATTTGCTTTTTTTTTTATCTAACAATTGTTTCATTAATATTTTCACATCACAAACCATGTGTTTCTGCAGCATGAGATCCAGCAATATTACAACAATCAATTAGAAGATTTTAATGAGCATGAAAAAGTTAATCTATGATGACACACACATATCATCATCAACAGTCAGCACATGAATCTCAAGAATGGTGACAATCAAATGTACATTGCTGCAATGCATGCTGGGTACTAGCATAGTACAAAACTCCCGGCATGCATTTCAACATGAATAAATTCTGCAGCTGAATTGTCCTATTATTTTGTTTAATTCTTAATATTTTCTTATATTTTTTGCTGTTGTTTTTGTTGTGACTTAGTAGCTTTTCAGTGAAGTAGTGAATTGTTCAGTTTATCTAAATATTTTTGATTGTCACCATTATTGAAATTCATGTGCTGATTGTTCATATCTGTGTGTGGCAATATAGTGTAAGTTTTTTTTTATTTTATTAGCTCATGTTTGTTAAAATATTTTAACTGATAATACTGCTGGATCTCATGCGGCAGAAAAACAGGGTTTATAATATGAATGTATCATTGGAACAACATAATTTTATAGATTCAAATCTTGATTTCTTATTTTGAGATTTATCTTACTGTCACCTTTTCATTTTTTGTTTACTCAGAAGTATAATGCAAGGGCTGAGTTTCATGACAGGCCTATTGTGATTTCTTGCAGCTGCACTGCTTTGCTGTCAAATTACATGACTAAAGTTTTGGGACTTCAACCAACACATTACATAAGTATGATATTGTGGTTTAAAGAGTAATGTGGCAGAGCTGTGTGGCACTTGAAATAAACTTTTTTTTTGCAATCACTTTTTTAATCTTATGACCTGTTTGTCATATTTCTCAGGACCCTTTAAAAAATAATTATCAAATAGTTGATCACATATTTCGGCCCCCACTTTATATTAAGTGTCTTTAAATATTGCGATGAAATATTAAATTGTTAGGTACAGTGTGTTCATGTTCATTTGTAAAACACTTGCTTTCAAGGTGGAATACGGGTATGGTTAGTTTAAGTTTAAGGGTCAATAGTGTTATTATAGATGATTTTACATTAAATATTTTAGGCACAGTTGGCTAATGCGATTCATAGAACTATTACAGACCATTTAATTTTGCTGATCCATTGTCATTTTGTTTCTCATCCCAAGTGTTGGCATGCACTGAATTTGCTCCTTTGTAATGAGGATAAACTATAAATAAAGAATACAGCAAGGCATTGTGAGGTACTTCTACTCTGATCACTTTAACCTAAATACTTGTTTTTAGGACAAAACACATTTGGGTCAGTGCATTGCCTGCAGCAAAGGTCTTTCTTGCTTTACTCCGTCAAAAGCAGAACATCCAGGACTTGTGCTCTTTAGAAGATAAGCACATTAGAACAGTCCAAAGAAAAGCGGAAGGTTATCCGTCTCAAAGACAAAAGCAAAAGCTTTATTTTAGTCCAAGTGGATGTTTGTGAATTAAGTGAAGTCACGAGGAACAGGGCTGTTCCCAAAGGATTCTTTCAAATTTTAATTAGGAAAATAATCAGATGTTCTTTTAACCTTTGGGTTAGATTAATTCTACTCTATGAATTTTTCTTTTCGACTGCATTCAACCAGGAGATTAATGTGTACTAGCCCCTTGCTGAATACCTGCCGTTTACCTCTGAGCTCTAGCATTCCTTAATCTTTTCCCTTTGAAAGGAAGAGGAAAGCCAGTGAGTGGGTTTCTAAAAAAGGCACATCATGGCATTGGACCACTAATGATAATGCAGGACTATCCTCAAGCTCAAGATAAAGGCAAAGATTCCTGTATTTGTGTCAAGCTAAAACAGATTAGTTCAAAGCATAAGTTACTGCCATCTTATCTCAACATAATAAATAGTAAATTCACACATCTCTGCTTAGATCAGGGGCCTCAAAAGGCACAGCATATTACCCAAGTTTTACAGTATTGTTCAAAATAATAGCAGTACAATGTGACTAACCAGAATAATCAAGGTTTTTAGTATATTTTTTATTGCTACGTGGCAAACAAGTTACCAGTAGGTTCAGTAGATTGTCAGAAAACAAACAAGACCCAGCATTCATGATATGCACGCTCTTAAGGCTGTGCAATTGGGCAATTAGTTGAAAGGGGTGTGTTCAAAAAAATAGCAGTGTCTACCTTTGACTGTACAAACTCAAAACTATTTTGTACAAACATTTTTTTTTTCTGGGATTTAGCAATCCTGTGAATCACTAAACTAATATTTAGTTGTATGACCACAGTTTTTTAAAACTGCTTGACATCTGTGTGGCATGGAGTCAACCAACTTGTGGCACCTCTCAGCTGTTATTCCACTCCATGATTCTTTAACAACATTCCACAATTCATTCACATTTCTTGGTTTTGCTTCAGAAACAGCATTTTTGATATCACCCCACAAGTTCTCAATTGGATTAAGGTCTGGAGATTGGGCTGGCCACTCCATAACATTAATTTTGTTGGTTTGGAACCAAGACTTTGCCCGTTTACTAGTGTGTTTTGGGTCATTGTCTTGTTGAAACAACCATTTCAAGGGCATGTCCTCTTCAGCATAGGGCAACATGACCTCTTCTAGTATTTTAACATATGCAAACTGATCCATGATCCCTGGTATGCGATAAATAGGCCCAACACCATAGTAGGAGAAACATGCCCATATCATGATGCTTGCACCTCCATGCTTCACTGTCTTCACTGTGTACTGTGGCTTGAATTCAGAGTTTGGGGGTCGTCTCACAAACTGCCTGTGGCCCTTGGACCCAAAAAGAACTATTTTACTCTCATCAGTCCACAAAATGTTCCTCCATTTCTCTTTAGGCCAGTTGATGTGTTCTTTGGCAAATTGTAACCTCTTCTGCACATGCCTTTTTTTTAACAGAGGGACTTTGCGGGGGATTCTTGAAAATAGATTAGCTTCACACAGACGTCTTCTAACTGTCACAGTACTTACAGGTAACTCCAGACTGTCTTTGATCATCCTGGAGGTGATCATTGGCTGAGCCTTTGCCATTCTGGTTATTCTTCTATCCATTTTGATGGTTGTCTTCCGTTTTCTTCCACGTCTCTGAGGTTTTTCTCTCCATTTTAAGGCATTGGAGATCATTTTAGCTGAACAACCTATCAATCATTTTTTGCACCTCTTTATAGGTTTTCCCCTCTCTAATCAACTTTTTAATCAAAGTAAGCTGTTCTTCTGAACAATGTCTTGAACGACCCATTTTCCTCAGCTTTCAAATGCATGTTCAACAAGTGTTGGCTTCATCCTTAAATAGGGGCCACCTGATTCACACCTGTTTCTTCACAAAATTGATGACCTCAGTGATTGAATGCCACACTGCTATTTTTTTGAACACACCCCTTTCAACTAATTCAACTAATTGCCCAATTGCACAGCCTTAAGAGCGTGCATATCATGAATGCTGGGTCTCATTTGTTTTCTGAGAATCTACTGAACCTACTGGTAACTTGTTTGCCACGTAGCAATAAAAAAATATACGAAAAACCTTGATTATTCTGGTTAGTCACATTGTACTGCTATTATTTTGAACAATACTGTATGTGGCATTCACAAAATAATGAAATAGACAGGTCCAAGGAAAACATAAGATGTAAAATGTACATTAACTGGTTTTTATGTTAAGGTGACATGTTCCACCAAAAATGAATCTGACACCCTTTGTGTACTTTTTTTTTTGGTGATAAAACAGCTTCAATTCAAATTAATCCAGCTCATTCAAAAACATAATCTTGACTTCAGTAGATTCTGAACCACATAACCTTTATTCAGATGGAGGATTATAAAAATGTACTGATAGAACGTTTTGTTCTGTTCTTGTATTGACTAAACCCAGCTGACCTACTGATTGTGAAGCGCCAGAATAGTAATGTTGCTGGTCAATGCATTTTTTTGGCTGTTTATTTCAACAGTGGTCAGTGAGTAACATTGATTATCAAACCAGGCCCCTTACTTCCTTGTGCCTTGGTTTGACCCTTGTTTTCTGTGTTTTTCTGTTCTCCTGCCTTGTTTTAGTCCTTTAACCTAGTTTTCCTTAGTTCCCTTGATTAGTTGATTCTGTTCACCTGTGTTCATTATATCATTAGTCCCCCATTTGTGTTTGTGTCTCGCCGTTCTGTTCCTTCAGTTGCTGGTTATTAGTTGTGCTGGTTATGCTACTTGTGTTACCCTATGTTTTGTATGAATATTCATTATCTTGGATTACTATTAAATGTTATTTTTGATTACCTTCGTCTTCGTGTGCCTTCCTTCAACAAGAGCGTGACACCTTGAGAACAAAGAAAAGTCACTGTTGCACCTTTATCGTGCACAAATGAAATATCATCAACTTCACACACTGATGCTTGTGTCATTTTGTCAAGTCACGTGATCTGCAGGAACCAATAAGGTCTGATGCTATTGAAACATTACCATATTTGAGTTGGGCTTTGTATACTTATATTAATAAATTATTTTATTTGAAAGTGAATTGAATTACTTACATTTGAGTTAGGGTAAAAGTTAAAATGTGGCTGAAAATCACAAAAGTAGGACTGGCTTTAAAAAAAATAAAAATAAATATATATATATATATATATATATATATATAGCTAACACACTGGATAACACATTGAAACACTGGTTGAGTGATTACATGTGACATGGTTGTAACTAGAGATGTTCCGATATCCTTTTTCTCTTCCAGATACCGATTCCGATACCTGGGCTCTGGGTGTGTATCTGTATATACAGCTGTATATACTACTAGCCCTGTGTAAATTGCTAGAATTATTTTAAGGTGTGCTTCAGACTGATCCCTTAATAAAACATGAACAAATACATGGTGAACTACTGTATTCATTACAGTATTTTTATTATCTGACATGAATTTGAAAGTATTATTTATTTTCTTAGGCGAAAAAGAACCTCAAATGCAGCCAAAAATCTAACACCACACACTAAAAAAGGTATTGTAGTTTTACAATATAACTGTATTAAAAAACGGCAACAAATAAGTCTTGGAATTTAAAAAAATTATATATTAATCAGATAATCTCTTTACAACAAAACAAGTAAAAAACAAGCAACCATCTAGGCATAATTATTATTATTAATAGAGATGTATTATTATTACTACACAGAGACAGCTAAATCTACTGTAGGCTACAACAGTAGCTTAATATATTGTCAATTTACTCATGTTAAACCAAACATTTATTTTAATGGGCTGCCATGAAGATCTTTGAGTGTCTGTGTTTATGATATGACTGTTTTCTCAAATGAAATGGTAAATTCTCATGAAGTGACGGTTTGTGCGTTCGTGTCCTCATATAGTGACACACAGCAGAAACTACAAAACAGCGAGCTCCCGCGCATCTGTGCCTGTCACCCACAGAGGTGTAGAAATTGCAGGAGTAATATTTAAATAGTATTTTGCAATTTAATATTCACAGACACTAGTATGTATTCGGCTACTGTCTGGAGCCATGCGCTTTGACTAACATGGAAGCGACTGAACGCAGCTGCGGGTAACGAATATACTCGGTAGTCAGTAACTACCAGTACTACAGAGACATACTGCTAACCACTGATCAATAATATAGAAGTGGCTTCACTGTCTGTTGGCAGTTTAGAACGCGATGAGCGATCCAGTCATTTATAGATCAGTGCAGCTAACACATCTTCATTTCTTCTTCGCCGCTCTAAACAGGGGTTGCTTGTGGCAACACAGCACAACTTCCTGTGTTTGCAATGCATTCTGAGCAGAAGAAGAACCGTGCAGCGGTAAGGCAAAGCTAGCGGTCATAACTAGGTCTTGTTTAAAAAAAATGGTATCGGATCGGATGAGTTCATGTTCTCGCCAATGCCGATACCAGAATTTGTTGTGGTATCGGAGATATTTCCGATACTAGTATCGGAATCGGAACAATTTTAGTTGTAACAAAGTTTGTAGATTGGGAACAAGGGTGCAGGAACCGATGAATATTTAAACATTATTTTATTTAAATAAACACAAACTAAAAATAGTATGACAGCCCCTCACGGATGACAGAACCAAACAGAACCAAAACAACATAAAAATTCCAAGCCTGATCCTCTCTCGTCTTGCACTGTTTTTACTCCTCTTTTTATCTTTCTGGAGCTCCTCCATGGGACTTAAAACTCACGTCACAATGGCACATTTTGGTAAGTTGTACCCACTGATCTGGTTGTACCATATCTTTTAACTTACCTTCTGATATTCATACATGTTTAGTTTGTGCTATATCTTGTATTAAAGTGGAAATGACTCACGCTGTGCGCTGGAACTTCAACTGCAGTGGCTACAGCGATCTGCCACTCCATCATAACATAACATAACTCCATCCTAAATTCCATGTGCTACTCATTTTTTATTATATTTAAGCAGATATGGTGGATAGTCCTAGTTGATAATCCACAATGGGGCACAGGAAAAGTCTCCATCTGAATAGATTGAAGGTTCAATCACTGGCTCACTCGATTAATTAAAAAAGTGATTAATTCAAGGAACGAAACACCGTGTTGCTATGCATGGTTGTATAAAATTAATAGCACACTTGTGCTCATGCATGTACTGATATTCAGAAAAGTATACTGCTTGTTAAATGAATATTAAACATAAAAACTCATACATTTTTTTTTCTTTAATTTCTTGAATTAATAAGGTTAATATTTGACCTGTATTCTAATATGCTTCACCATGCAGTGAATGGACACTTTTGGACACTCAAGATTTTTGCAAGTTCCATGACTCGATCATGTCAGCTCTCCTATCGTCTCTCAGTCCCTCACAGTTACAAATACAGTATAACAAAATAACATTATGTCAAGTCATCTTTAAATTCTAATGAAGGAAAAATCCCACCTTTTCTGTCGTTTTTTTCTTTTAAAGAAATTCAAAAGTTGCACTAGAACCATTTTGTGATGAAATGAAAATAAGAAACTTGTTACAAAACCGAGTTCTGATTGGCCAATCACCATTATTTGTGAAATATCTTATATAATTTCAACATTTAATTTGCATGATAAGTTTTACATAACCTACATTATTAATTTAAATGGGATGGTCATGGGGATTGTGGTTTTACTGAGGGAATGCTTTTTGTCATTATTTTCTACAAGGGGGATGCCATCCCCTGCATCCTCCCTCAATTTGAGCCCTGTTTGTAGGGTCAGATAGAACCTGAATTAAAGGTAGTATCTTAAAATGACTGAATCAGCGTTAAATGAAAATGTTAACTAAACCAAAGAAAGCAGTTTTGAAAGCTAAGATATGGTAGCAATAACTACTTAAGTTCCCAACAGAATATGTGAACAATTTACAGAGTGTGAACCACCATAAATGAAAGCATTTCATTCATCATTTAGCTCCAGCACCAATTATTTTCTTCACCTGCTAAATCATAATGCGAATGGTGCAGATGTACAGGAACAGGAAATTATATTACCTGGCCCAGTTCTTCCCTCAGAAATGCTTTTAGTTGACTGTGCTAAACTCTTATTACTGCTGAACATTTGATGCAAGAAGTATTTCTCAGTACCCAGTCTTTGTAACAGATAATGGCACACACAGAGCAAACAATAATGCTGTTCAGCAAATTTCTTTACTCTCTAAGTGCCTTAACAAGGCCAACATGATGTGAATGAGTTGTGCATATACTGACATTTGTCTGATCACTTGAAAACAGGGCAAGTCATTTCAAGCGAGAGAATGTTCGTGTTCTCGATGTTTCTGCGCAGATACCCGCGATCCTGAAGGACGGCGAGAGCCCCAGAGCGGTCGTGCTTCACGCCGGGGTTAACGACACCACGCTGCGGCAGACGGAGACGCTGAAGAGGGACTTCAGGAGCCTGATCGAGACGGTTCGCAGCACGACGCCCGCGGCGACGATCGTCGTGTCAGGACCACTGCCCACGTATCGACGAGGACACGAAAGGTTCAGTAGACTTTTTGCTTTAAATGAATGGTTGTTGTCATGGTGTAAAGAACAGAAACTGCTATTTGTTAATAACTGGAATCTTTTCTGGGAGCGTCCTAGACTGTTTCGCGCTGATGGATTACACCCCAGCAGAATTGGAGCGGAGCTTCTCTCTGACAACATCTCCAGGACACTTCGCTCCATGTGACTAGTAAGACAATTCTCAAATAACCATTATGATGAGTTTTGTTCTAACCGCTTAAATGCTAAAGGTACTTGCGCTGTAAAACCTATTAAGACTGTGTCTGTTCCCCGAATAGTGAGGTCAAAATATAAATATAATGTAGGATCTAGAAAAAATCTTATCGTAATTAAACCAGAAAAATGTAAAGTAAATGAACAAAAACAATTTTTAAAGTTTGGGCTCATAAATATTAGATCACTCGCACCAAAAGCAGTTATTGTAAATGAAATGATCACAGATAATAGTTTTGATTTACTCTGCTTGACTGAAACCTGGCTAAAACCAAATGATTATTTTGGTCTAAATGAGTGTACTCCACCAAACTACTGTTATAAGCATGAGCCCCGCCAGACTGGTCGTGGCGGGGGTGTTGCAACAATATATAGTGATATTCTCAATGTTACCCAGAAAACAGGATACAGGTTTAACTCTTTTGAAATACTTCTGCTAAATGTTACTCTGTCAGACATGCAAAAGAAATCTAATGTATCTCTTGCTCTGGCTACTGTGTATAGACCACCAGGGCCGTATACAGAATTCCTGAAAGAATTTGCAGATTTCCTCTCAGACCTTCTAGTTACAGTTGATAAGGCGCTAATCATGGGAGATTTTAATATTCACGTTGATAATGCAAATGATACATTAGGACTTGCGTTTACTGACCTAATAAACTCCTTTGGAGTCAAGCAAAATGTCACCGGGCCCACTCATCGTTTTAATCATACACTAGATTTAATTATATCGCATGGAATCGATCTTACTGCTATAGATATTGTACCTCAAAGTGATGATATTACAGACCATTTCCTTGTATCGTGCATGCTGCGTATAACTGATATTAACTATATGTCTCAGCGTTACCGTCTGGGCAGAACTATTGTTCCAGCCACCAAAGAAAGATTTGCAAATAACCTGCCTGATCTATCTCAACTGCTAATTGTACCCAAAAATACACACAAATTAGATGAAATTACTGACAACATGGGCACTATTTTCTCTAATACATTAGAAGCTGTTGCCCCAATCAAATTGAAAAAAGTTAGAGAAAAACGTACTGTACCATGGTATAACAGTAATACTCACTCTCTCAAGAAATTAACTCGTAGTCTTGAACGCAAATGGAGAAAAACTAACTTAGAAGTTTTTAGAATTGCATGGAAAAACAGTATGTCCAGCTATAGACAGGCTCTAAAAACTGCTAGGGCAGAGCATATACACAAACTCATTGAAAATAACCAAAACAATCCTAGGTTTTTATTTAGCACAGTGGCTAAGTTAACAAATTACCAGATTCCACCTGATTCAAATATTCCACCAACGTTAAATAGTAATGACTTTATGAATTTCTTCACTGATAAAATAGATAACATTAGAAATACAATAGCGAATGTAGATTCTACAGCGTCTAACACTTCAGTTTCATCCATCGCACCCAAAGATAAACTGCAGCGCTTTACAACCATAGGACAGGAAGAGCTAAATAAACTTATCACTGTATCTAAACCAACAACATGTTTATTAGATCCTGTACCCACTAAATTACTGAAAGAGCTGTTACCTGTAGCAGAAGAAACGCTTCTCAATATCATAAACTCGTCGTTAACTTTAGGACACGTCCCAAAACCATTCAAGCTGGCGGTTATCAAGCCTCTTATTAAGAAACCAAAACTAGATCCTAGTGTACTGGCAAATTATAGGCCTATTTCAAATCTTCCATTTATGTCTAAAATTTTAGAGAAAGTTGTGTCTGCTCAATTGAGCACCTTCCTGCATAAAAATGATATGTATGAAGAATTTCAGTCAGGTTTTAGGCCCCACCATAGCACAGAAACTGCACTTGTTAAAATTACAAATGACCTGCTCCTTGCGTCAGACCAAGGCTGCATCTCATTTCTAGTCTTACTTGATCTTAGTGCTGCGTTCGACACCATAGATCATGACATACTCATAGATCGATTACAAAACTATACAGGTATTCAAGGGCAGGCTCTAAGATGGTTTAGATCCTACCTGTCCGATCGCTACCATTTTGTTTACTTAAATGGGGAGTCATCTCATTTATCATCAGTAAAATATGGAGTGCCACAAGGATCCGTCCTAGGTCCCCTTCTATTTTCAATATATATGTTGCCCCTTGGTAATATTATTAGAAAATACGGAATTAGCTTCCACTGTTATGCTGATGATACTCAGCTATATATCTCAACGAGACCAGATGAAACTTCCCAATTATCTAAGCTAACAGAGTGTGTTAAAAATGTAAAAGATTGGATGACACACAATTTTCTCCAATTAAATTCGGATAAGACAGAGATATTAGTTATTGGACCAAAAAACACTACACAGAATCTTGTAGATTACAATCTGCAACTAGACGGATGTACTGTTACTTCCTCTACAGTCAGAAATCTGGGTGTTATATTAGACAGCAATTTGTCTTTTGAAAATCATATTTCCAATGTTACAAAAACTGCATTCTTCCATCTTAGAAACATTGCCAAGCTACGAAACATGTTATCTGTTTCTGATGCAGAAAAGCTAGTTCATGCATTCATGACCTCTAGACTGGACTATTGTAATGCACTTCTAGGTGGTTGTCCTGCTTCTTCAATAAACAAGCTACAGGTCGTCCAAAATGCAGCAGCTAGAGTCCTTATGAGGTCAAGAAAATATGATCATATTACCCCAATTTTACAGTCTCTGCACTGGCTACCTATTAAGTTCCGTATCAGTTACAAATTATCTTTACTTACCTATAAGGCCCTAAATGGTTTAGCTCCAGCGTACCTAACTAGCCTTCTACCACGCTACAACCCATCACGCACCCTAAGGTCACAAAACGCTGGACTTTTGGTCGTTCCTAGGATAGCAAAGTCCACTAAAGGAGGTAGAGCTTTCTCACATTTGGCTCCCAAACTCTGGAATAGCCTTCCTGATAATGTTTGGGGTTCAGACACACTCTCTCTGTTTAAATCTAGATTAAAAACACATCTCTTTCGCCAAGCATTCGAATAATGTTTCTTTTTAATTGTGAGTGTAGTTGCATCTGTTCAAAGTTGCATTTTTATTCATTAGCTTGGGTTAAACTAATTTTACTTTGTTGGATCAGCAGCTATGCTAATGATGTCTGTATTTTGTTTCTATGTTTCGCCACAGGATTTACAAGGATTTAAACAAGCTCCAGTCTGGATCCAGAACACCTGAGAAGAGATGATGCTGACCCTCAGAGGACCCCAGATGATGCTAACCTTGAATCAACAAACAGAACTAACAATTATTGCTAAATGTGTGACTGAATCATATAATAACTTAATAATATTGATAGTTCATCGTCTAGCTGACTACGTCTTGTATTATTATTATTATTTTTTCTAAAATCCTGTCAAATGTGCACAAACTACTAGCTACTACTAAATATTGTAGAAACATAATTTTCTGTAAAGTTGCTTTGTAACGATTTATTTTGTAAAAAGCGCTATACAAATAAACTTGTATTGAATTGAATTGAATGTTAAACCTTCTGAAAGAGAAAAATTTACTGATATGGAGAAGATGATGAGATCCGTGTGAAAAGACAGGCAATAAACAGAACAGGAAAAATAAGTTAGAAGGGGAAATGGAAGTCATAAAAAAATAAATAATAATAAATAAAAACAATAGAGAGAGCATAAAAAGGGTGGAAAAGGTTGATTATAATGGGTGATAAGAACAGGAGAACAAAAGAAGAGAGCTGGCTGAGATGAGATAGCAGGATGCATTCTGTCTGTCAGCTTTCAGATGGATGCGAGAGGAAACTCTCAATGCTGGGGCTCACAATTGCTAGATTTATTGATTTGCAGAGAGTTGCGAGGTGCCAAATCCATCTGACATGTTTGATGACTCTGACACATCACGTTGTGTCGAACGCTGCATTCAAGGCCGGAGTCATTCTAGGATTTCAGTTTTAGAGGGCTCAGCCCCTTAACTGCACTGTTAAAAATCGCTGTAAAAAACGGACAAATTTCGACAGTAACAGACTGTTTTTCATTTAAACAGTGCATTCTGGGTAATATTTATCGTTTTCGAGAAGGTAGCCTGCTGCTATATATCGTAAATTAGCAACGTTCAAAGTCAACACTCAGCGGCTGTGTTTCAAATCACACCCTACACCCTCATTCACTATTCCCTACATGAGTTTACTAATATAGTCCACCTGACAGAGAGAATGAAAACTAATGAGTGAATTCAGACAATGATCAACAGCTGCTGTTAACGAGTAGAATCACTGAAGAAAAAAGAAACAAGACACACACAAGAACTACAACTGACTTCAGCCACAGCTTAAAACGAAATCAACCGAAGATGTATACAATCAACAAACAGCTTTATCAACTTCACTCATTACTAACCAGACTGACTTTATTTCTTTCAGATCAGAGATTGTGGAAGATTTTTATTAGTAAGATTTTAATCAATCCAGAATAATCAATGTGAATCTAGCCATTTTTGTTGCTAGTTGTTTTTCCATTATAATCCTATAGGAAATGGATAGAAAGGAATATGCTTACGTGCAGGAATGTACAGGGCTAATGAATAACATATGGTTAGACATACATTAAGGACCTCCCCTCCCTAGGGACTTAGGTAAAGTGTAATCTAAAGGAAAAGTTTTACTATTTGGAAACGCCCTGTATACGGTATATAATGAGATGCAACCTAGCATTTCGACAGAACTTCTTGCAACAAGCTCTCGACTTTGTTTTGCTTAAAATAAAGTCTTTTCTTCTGAGAGAAAAATCCCTGACTGAGTTTGATCCTTGGGAGAACCGGCAAAATACACCACAGATTTGGCACCCCAGATGGGACTGGAAAGGAGCAGAGTGGACGACTGCTTTTGAGCTGACTGATGAGCAACACACACACAGTGGTGGCCACCACAGAATAAGGTAAGCATTTTTGCTTATATAATTAGTGTGTGTTGTTGACTGGTCAGTTCTGAGTGGTAAGGACACTTAAAATCTGCTCTTCCAAATTTAGAAAAATAATATGATATCTAAATTGAAAAAGGGGTTTTACTCCAGAAGAAATAACTGCATGCACATATTTGGGTTATTAATAGGAAGGCCTTGGAAGGCAACCTCGATTTAAGACAAATATGGTGTAGGCAGAAAGACATGGCATGCTGTGTGTCTGTGTTTATCGGATAGCTGGGCCTAGGTAGGACAGTGATAAACGGATAAGCAGATTAAGGAATCGCGAGGAAAAGTCCCACGGATACCGCTTTGAGAATGTATAAGTGAAATTTTCGAAGGTCAGAATAGGTGGGCCCTTAAGGAGCTCTAGGTGAGCTGTGTTTTGTTGTGTGGATGTCTCTGTGTCCGGACAAATGAATGTGTAAACAAATAAATTCTGTGTTGGGTGGGTAAAAGTTGTGCACCATTCTTGGACCGTCACTTCAGGGTGGCTGGGTGGAGTTGGGCGCAACTAGTATCCACTTGAGAGGGATGAATGTATTATGAGCCTTGATAATAAAAGGACAATTAATGACTGATTATCCCTTAGATAAAGGGAAAAAGTATGCAAGAATAAGCACTCTGGCTCAATAAAGAGTGTAGCAAGTGTGAATGGGTTTAGGAAAATAGCATCAATAAAGTTTGAACCAAGATCTATAATAGATTTTTGCATTTAGGATGTCTGGGTGAAAGGGGAGAACATTTTCTGAGCCCAGTGTAGTGGAAGTGAGAACAAAGGAGGACGTTTCCACAGTAAAGTTGTATTACATGGGGGGAGCAAGAGGTGCTCTCCCCTCCTGGACCATCACTTGGGAGTGATCAGGTTACAGAGACTGGTGTTGAGAAAGGAATGCAGGAGCCCTAAAACAATAAAGTTAACTGAAGGAAGGTTGTTTTAGAGAAAAATAAATACAAATGTTCCAAGAAATGGACTAATATAGAAATGGCAGATATGGTGGAATATAGAAATAATAATATTTTAATTAAAATAAGATATGCATTTATTATTGAATAACTTTTATTAATAGATGAATTTAAAGGATGCACGTGCTTAAAACTTTATATCTAATATGTGAAGACATCTAAAATTTGTATCTTGTTACCCCTGGGACACAGTATGAAAGTTAATCCATTACAGAGTTTCAGAGATTGGGCTTGTGTAAATGTCAAAAATAAAAGAAATAACTTGTGCAATGGGGAATGAAAGCAAGATTGGGTGACCAAGTTAATAGACATTTTGATTCAAAAGCTATAGGCATTTTACAATAGGAAGGGAACTAGTTGCTTAGAGAATTAAATGTAATTATTTTATTTACAACAATAGGAATTATTTTATGTTGGTTAGGAAACATTAATTCACAAATACCAGATTATTCTGAATCATGTATGCAAATATCGAAGAAAAATTATGATTGAAGTCTTTATTTTACCATATGCATGTCATGCTGATATAAAAGGAAGGTTTATTTTATTTTATTGCAGTATATTTAGATAATAAAGGTAGCTGATTTCTGCATTTTGCAAAGAAGAAAAAATGCTTGCTATTTTCTTGCAATGAAGAACTTGCTTCACTAACAAAGAATAAGAGAACTGCTGTTTTCAACCAGATGATTTTGTTTTTATTAAAGGACCACTGAAAGAAGAGGTTGAAAAGAGAAAATTAGAAAAGAGCTGATTGCTCAGAAACAATTTGGTCAGAAGTTACATAGGTACATTTGATTAATGCAGTCTCTGAGTGTTAAACTTTCAGATGATTTCTGGAACAGTGTCTTGACAAAGGAAAGCAATGAAATGGAGTCTGTCGAGGAAAGGCAAAGCAGCAAACACAGCTGCAGAGAGAAGAAGAGGGAGGGGCTGATGGATGTTCCCCTCCCCTCCTGAAAGAGAAGAACCCACTTCAGCAAGGAGAAGACTGAAATTAAAGCAGGAAAAGGTGAATCTTTCACTTGAGACTTTTCCTGAGGGTAAAAAGAACATTATGAAATGCAAAACTCTGGCAGAAAGCAACCAGAAGCCAGACTGAGAAGAAGAAGAAAAACAACGGACACCGTATACCGCAACATCAGGTCTTTGAGTGCCATCACAGACTGACGACCCAGTACAACAGCCCAGGCTGATGATGCCACCAGAAGGACTTCCATCCCTTCTGTGCACAGGTGCTGCATATTCAATGAACAATATAGAGACTGCTTCAAATTTAAATTATTTTATTTAATTATTTTATTTACTATGTTTTAATCTTGATTATTCACTGGTCTCACAGCACTTCTTTAAATTCTGTGTTTTAACTAACTTTCTCAATCTGCTTTTCAATAGGTACCAGTCCAGCCTCATGTCTTAAAGAAAAAATAATAACTTTGACAGACAGAAGTGAGTACTTGACTCACCAATCAGATAAACATGGAGCTGGATTTGGCATAGTAAGACAGTTTCATTAAACAACTAGGGGAAAGTGCATAACTGAATACTTGACAACAATGCTGAGCTCTTTGGGAAAGAAGAGAATAAATAAATAAATAAATAAATAAAAAAGGGTATCTTGATGAACAATAGGAAAAAGATATAGGGTTGAAAAAATAGAAATGTTGGTCACTCCATTTTGTTTTAAGGTAATTTTCTAAGGTAAAACTGAATAAAATAATAATGAATAAAAAATTATTCCAGAGATCCAAAATCATGTAATCACATATACTGTCATCACTGGGGTTAACCAGATGGAAATGTTAATGGCCATGGATCCAAGATATGCAGAGATCTCCAATCCTCTTCTCAGAGTTGCTCATGAGCAATAACAAAAAAGTATTTGACTAAACTTTAAATTAGACAAACACATGACATTTGAGAAATGATAATTGGCTCTCTCAAATGCCCAATGCCTAGGCCTAATATTCTAAACAAATTCATCTATGAGATTTTGGAAAAAGGAAGGAAAGAAAGAAAAGAAAAGTTTTTGGCAAAAAAAAAAAAAAAAAAAAAAAAAAAAAAAGGGGGGAGTGAAGGGGGGTGAAAAAGTATGTATGATGGTGTTGTATGGCATGGAAGAGAGTGTCTGACGAGACACTGAGGCAATTCAATCAATTTGCCCAAACAGCTGTTTACAAATATGAATGTGGGCCCACAGGGCAAACTTATGCCCAGTAAAATAATGACCATGGATGTATTTGGTTAAGTTTCCTGGTCAGTACCTAGGTCTTTGTTGTGGCAGAAAGAAAAACAGTGCCACACATGCGCAGCGTATAACACGGGAAGGCAGAGCAAAGCAAGCTTGCTCTGTCCACCCCACATCTAACTTCCTTTTCAGCATATCATGAAGGAGCGGATTGTGTCAAAAGGATGAAATATTGTCTTTCTGACTGTTAAAATAAATACAGTGGGTTGAGTGTTTGCCCGGGCAAAAGACCTATGCTACTGAGCAACATAGGCCTAGATAAATTATCCAGTGATATAATGGAACTCAGTTTACAAAACAAAGAGATAACTGAATAAGCAAATTGTTGAGAATAAAATTGAAAGGAATTAAAAAATAGTAAAGACAGCACAGGAATTGTGAAAACTTAAAAAGGGGCCAAGACAGCCCTCAACCCACATTACATTTCCACAGGTCACACCAAGAAGGACGACTGGCAAGATGAACAAATTAGCATGCTTGATAACACTAACAAAAATCTCTGAAGTTTTCCATTTACAGGTGACAGCAGTTCCAGTAAGACCAAGGAATGCTTCGCCCCATCAAAGAGAACCAGTGAGAGTGCAGTTATGATCTCAAGAGAGCCTTGCATTAATCAGCAAAACGGTTACAGAGTGACACCTGAGATCACATCTCTAACCTTAAAATACCCCAACCAGCTTCAACAACTCAACACAGCATGAAGTGAGGGATGAAGGGCGTGCTAGTAACGACCCACCCTTGCCAACGAGGGAAAGACCATTGCAACGACTCGCAAAGAGTCTCCCTGGTGAAGATGGAATGAGAGAATGATGGGACTGCTACTGAGATCAAAATACTTGGGTGCAGATATGAGCCAACAAATAGAAAAGAAAAGATGGAAAGAGAATTTTAAGTAATGGTAGATGAAGAATTTGAAGGTTATGAGAAGGGAAATATGGATGTAGGAAGATTTGAAGGGAAAATAGAGCAATTGGATGCAACAAATAGAATGAAAAGAGCAAAATAGAAAAGCTCAAGATTTGTGAATTGAAGAAGGAAAAGTATGTGTTATGTTTTGGGGAAAATGCTGTATTTATAGAAGGGAGCATTTAATGAAGAACTGATCAAATTGAAAAGGCTAAGAATGGTGATAAAGAAAATGTTGGAAAAGATAATAAAAAGTAAGACTGGTTTGATTTACAGTTAGGAGCATGTGGAGCATAGTTTATAATTAAATAGGGAAAGTTTTTAGGAATGGCATTAATGACAGGATATTTACTATTTTACTGTATACTTCCTATATTGAGGTCACTAGTCAAAGCCACAGTTAAGCAAATTAAATTCAAATATATCAAAATAATGGGAAATTTATACATAAGGTATCTAAGCTGAAGATCAACTCTTATAATCTTGTGATATTCAATGTGTGATGGGATTTGTATTTGTATCTGTATGTAATGTTATGCCTTTTTATACAAAACTGTGATAACCAGGCAAATGCTGAACCGATTGCACATTCATGCTTTTAACAATGTCTACTATTAAAGAGGGGTTAGGGAGACTGGATCTTTTACTCACTCCATGTTAAAAAAGGAGAGAGATGTTTGGTCCAGTAATCCCTCAGAGTGGAATTTCATAATCTAGTCACTGGTGATAATACAATGTGACTTATTTAGTCACTAGGTAGTGTAACTAATATGACTGGATTATGGAGTAGCACTCTGGATAAGAATAATCAAATGTGAGACTTATTAAGTCTCAAAGGGGAGAATATGTGGAAGATTTTTATTAGTAAGATTTTAATCAATCCAGAATAATCAATGTGAATCTAGCCATTTTTGTTGCTAGTTGTTTTTCCATTATAATCCTATAGGAAATGGATAGAAAGGAATATGCTTACGTGCAGGAATGTACAGGGCTAATGAATAACATATGGTTAGACATACATTAAGGACCTCCCCTCCCTAGGGACTTAGGTAAAGTGTAATCTAAAGGAAAAGTTTTACTATTTGGAAACGCCCTGTATACGGTATATAATGAGATGCAACCTAGCATTTCGACAGAACTTCTTGCAACAAGCTCTCGACTTTGTTTTGCTTAAAATAAAGTCTTTTCTTCTGAGAGAAAAATCCCTGACTGAGTTTGATCCTTGGGAGAACCGGCAAAATACACCACAAGATCAAAAGATCTTATTGAGAATTACAGAGATGTAGATGATAATGTTAGTTTATTTTAGCATCACCATTGCGGAGATCAGTGTTTGCTTTAGTTGGGCTCCTGACCCTTGACTTTTGTACTTTAAATTTTGATTCATTGCTGTCTTTGTATCTCTATGGTACATCAGTTTCTGTTAGGCATGATCTACTAGAATGACTTAAAGTGTTACTATAGTAGTCAAATATTATTTTGGTGTTGCAATATTTGAGTGAATTACACAATTATTTTTTTTTTGTTTCTTACATTTTATGATAATGAACCGTAATGTGATGATCTGAACATATTGATTTAACAACAGTTTGAGTTTAAAATATTTTGGGCAGCGGTGTCCGCAACACTCAAAGAGACACATCAACAATCAGCATATGAATCTCAACAATGGTGATAATCAAAAGGTTTATGATGCAAAGCATGCTGGGTACCAGCACAGGATAAAACTCATCCATGACTCCCAGCATGCATTGCGGCATGAATAAATTATGATGCTGAATTGTTCGCTTATTTTCTTGAATTCTTATGTACTTATAATTTTGCTTTTGTCTTAAGTTTTAGTAGCATGTTTTGTGAAGTTCAGAACCTATCTGTTTATTTATTTTGTGGATTGTCACCATTGTTGTGATTCATACACTGATTATTGATGTTTCTGTCTAAATACCAGTGTAGGTTTTTTTTTATGAGTGAAATTTTCTTAATAGTCTTTCATAACTTAAGGCTCAGCAGTGTTTCTTATTTTGCTGTAGTGTCAATATTCAATAAGAGAAGGGACACGGGATTGGATAAGAAATAATAGAGTGTTTGTTGTTGTCAATCTATGAACAGCAATAACAGTTTTTTTTTCTTCTGTTTACTTTTTTTCTCCCCGCTATAACAGGTTCCAAAAATGCATTGTTACAGCATGTAAAAAAAAAAACATAATTGTTTTAAAGTCACGTTTAAGAGCCCAACTAGAGTAAACACTGATCTCTATCAAGGTAGTGAAAAAAAAACCTAAACATATTTAACTCTCAATAAGATCTTCTGTAGACATCTGACAGAAATAAAGTCAGTCTGGTTAGTAATGTGAATCTGGTGAAGCTGTTTTATGAGTTGTTTAATCAGATCTTGAGAGATTTTATGAATTATTTTATTTCAGTTGATTTTCAGTTGAATTATTTTGAAGTCAGTTGTATTTCTCTTTCCTTTAGTAATTTTGATTGTTAATAGCAGTTGTTCATCACTCATGCTCAATCATCAATTAATCACATAATTATCTCATTAACTTCACTAATTCAGTGTTACTCAAACACTCTGTAGTGTGCACACATTATAAGTCTTCATTTAAAACTGAGGATTTTGTTGTGGGGTTTAAAGGGTTAAAAATTTAATATGAAGAAAAAACAGCATGAAACATAATTTAACAGTAATAAACTGTAATTAATTTACAGGAAACAAACTGTAGAAAAACAGTTATTTACTGGCACCCCTGCTGCCAGTAAATAACTGTTTTTCTACAGTTTGTTGCCGTAAATTAATGGTTGCTAGCAAAAAAAGTGTTTTTCTACAGTTTGTTGCCGTTAAGTCAAGGAAAAACAGTAATATACTGTTAAATGTAAATGTCAGATTAACCAAATGAAAAAAATAATAATTTAACTAAAATATTTGTGAACATCCATAGAAAAAAATGTATGCAAAGTCATACACTGATAATGAGAGTAAATACTGAACTCAACTGTATTAATGTGTTTTCACAAGAGAGATCTGTTAGTTTAATGCAGTTTTGTTGTTCACCATTGTGCTGGAGAGTAGAGCCTGTGCTTCAGTCAATGATGAGCCACAAATTCTGATCTTCTGCTGCTTTATATAAAGAAGCTGATACAGTGGTGATCTCTGTGTTAAGTACTTCAGCACATACATGTGTGCTATAGCTGACAATTAACTGCAGTTATTTAAGTTAAAGTCATGTATTTAGTTTCTTTACTAATACACATTAAGTGTTTGCATTTTTATATTAAGAAATATTCCTTCTCAGTGGACTCAAATGGAATAAGTTCATAGTACTAACATCATAGGAATGTTAGCTTTTGAACTCAAACTGTTTGAAGCAGTGGGAGTGGAGTTAATTTCCATGGTATAATTTACGGTAAAATATTGTAAAAAAAAAAATAAGAGTGGTAAATTAATGGTTGAAAGCTGTAAATTAACAGTACTTTACTGGCGCCCCTGCTGCCAGTAAATTACTGTTATTTAACGGCACAATTTTTTACAGTGTGATGTCTCAGGGAGTCAAGATTTAATTTTGCTTGATTAACAACTTTAACCTTTTCAGTAACTGATTCAAGAATGTAATAATCTTTAAGTTAGTCATTCTTATAAGTAAATTAGTCATTCTTTCAATGGATTAATTCAAAAACACTGATTCATTCACTGCAGTGTGTTTCTCAGAAAAGGGCGATGATTCAGGAATGTGGATTGACCTGAAACTATTTTTAATTACACTTTACTTTTAAGGTGTCCTTGCTAAAGTGTAATTATACATTTAAGTACCGAGTAATATCAATTAACTACTTGTACTTACTATATTAGGGTTAGGATAAGGGTTTGGTTTAGTGTTAATAATTATGGGTTGTAATTATGAAAGTGAAGTGAAAGTTAAGTGATGTTACATGTGGCCAAATATGGTGTATCATACTCTTTGTGCTCTGCATTTATCCAAACACACACCATGATCGCACACCCGGAGTCTGGGGAGCAGTTGAGGGTTTGGTGTCTTGCTCAAGGGCACCTCAGTCGTGGTATTGGTACATTCACTACCTCTCCAACCCCACCAACAATTACTGCTGGTACTAAGACTCTAACCATAACCTTTGGGCTACAAGTCTGACTGTAACCATTAGGCCATGACTGCACCTATATGCACAATTCATTGTTATTACTATAGTAACAAGGATATTGTAAAATAAAGGCAGAATGAAAAAGCAGCTGACAATGCTTTATCCAAATTAGATCATACTTTATTTTAAGGTTCAATTCTCACTATTAACTAAAGATTAACTATCACTTTTGCCACTATAAACTCCTAATTTGCTTTTAATAGTTAGTAAGGTAGTTGTTAGGTTTAGGTATGGGATATGATTAAGGGATCTAAAATATGGTCGTGAAAAATAATGCATTAATTTGTGCTAATATTCATGCTAGTTAATAGTGAGAATTGGTCATTGATATAAAGTGTTGTCGTAAAGGTAACTTGATCCTTTTGCAAAATCTGAGTTGGTAAAACTTTCACATTCACATGAAATTCATGATCGCAGAGATTCAACTGAAATGACTGGATTTTGTCTTTGAAAATTTGTCTACCAACGAAAATTTGATTGTGGTTCCACTGGTAGGAGGTTTGTGGAATCATTTTGGAGAAATGAAGCACATGCTACTTGTGTCATTATAACACAGTAAACCCCTGACTAGAGCATTGGATGATACTTAAATCAATGTTTTTTAATGACTGGTAAGGGACGAATTCAGGATGAATGCTTCCTGCAGTCACTGTAAATGTAAAGCGAGATTAAGTCACAGATTTTTGTGGGTGTTGACAGCTGGGATAATTACTGATTTTATAGTAGCTTTACTGTTATTACCTTTGGTGATTGCAATTATCTGGACAAAATGAATATGGATAAATCATGTTACTGCTGGTCAGTTAACAATAAATTGAAGGTCAAAGTACAAATTTAACAATCACTGTCTTTTTACCACACTGTTTCACTAAATCTTAAAGAAAGATGTCTATTTTGGGGAAGACCCGGGTAATGTTGTCCCTGTTGAAAAATCAACTGGCCTTCAGCATATGCTTTGTTTTGGATACTAGCATGGTCAATAGTATACAGGGATAAGACAGAAGGTGCAGGAGTTTTTGAAAATTACATTTTTTAAATTCTAAATGCATAAAAACAGCATTCTTCACTTAACCAGCAAGATTTTAATTGAACAGTCACACCACTGAACTCATAGCAGCTTGTAATAAATTGTACAATATGACAGATCTGTATCACTTGCTTGAAGCAAATATATTAATACAGAAAATAAATAAAAATAAGTAAAAAATAAAATAAAAATAAAATTCATTATATATATATATATATATATTTAAAGGGGAGCACATAAGTGGTCCGCAGGTCCGCAGGCGCGATCAAAATAAAAAATGCATTATATAAATATTTTCTGAAACGCATTTGCGTACCGACATGGTTGACAGCTGTTAATACACAATTACAATTTTAGATCACAGACTGTACTATATAAGTTTTATTTTCAACCTGAAAGCATAAATCTAGGCACAATGCAAAACAGTGACATTCATCCACTGACACTCTTCTAATCAGCAGCAGCACTTAATCCGGAAGCGCGTATACTTACTTGCCGGCTACCCGCCAAAATAATAGCCTGCTGATTTTAAGTTTGAATATGATGATGAAAATGTATTTATTTTCAGACTCTTTTATCCAAAGCGACTTAAAATTGGGGATTACATAAAGCAATTCTTCTTAAAGAGGCAAACAAAGAAATTAGTAGTAAATATTAGCATTTTATTTTTAGTGTGAGGACCAAACCAAATCTCCAGGTTCTCTTATGAGAACCAGACTGAATAAATTATGTGAACCCCTGTATATTCAGGGCTGGCGCTCCGCACAGGCACATCACGCACTGCGCGTAGGGCACCAAGTGCTTGGGGGGGCACCAAAAAATCTGGGTTCGTGAAAAAATCATCACAATAGGCTACTAGTATAAATAACAAATAAAATATTTCTAAAAGCATGTTAATATACAAAAGAAATACAAAAGTAATATAGGCCTAGACCAAATTAGTCGAGAAAAAGGTGAATCTCTGTGCCAGTCTCCCTCTGGTGCCCCCCCCCTCCCCACCTCCCAGTGGTCTGTTCGATTATGCCTCAATCAATGTCAAATTTGGCAGACACCGACCTCAGACATGGCTTCGAAAAGGCACCAAGAGTCGGGGGCGGAAAAAAGAAAAAAGAAGAAACAGCGGGATGATGCCCGCGCGTCGCTTGCAGGTAAGACAATGTTTTAAATAAAAATGTTAGTTTTAAAAGAATGGCGTTAGGTAATGACGTTATTTTTTCAGTAACGCGGTAATCTAACTAATTACTTTTTCCCGTCGTTACAACGCCGTTAACGTTACTGAACGTTAAATGCGGTGCGTTACTATGCATTGATTTAATAAACTATGCAATCTGAACGCACCCTTGGCTCACACAGCGAGTGAGCAGGTGGGTTAATGACGAAATAAGCAGTTGTGATTGGCTAAGGCAGAGTCATGTGTTTCATGTGTACATGCAATGTGTGACACTCATCTACAAAGCTAGTGGCCAAAAACACCCTTTCTTACAAAGATAATACTTGAAGTGCAGGACAAAACTCTTGCTATCTGTTGACGTGCAATAAATAGGGTTGGTGTTAGTGCAGTGGATAAGACGCATGCCTTTGGTGTGCGAGACCCGGGTTCGAATCCACTGTGAGACACCAATGTGTCCCTGAGCAAGACACTTAATCCCTAGTTGCTCCAGAGGCGTGCGACCTCTGCCGTGTATAGCAATTGTAAGTCGCTTTGGATAAAAGCGTCAGCTAAATGAATAAACGTAACGTAAATATTGAAAGTTATGTACCTGTCTGTTTTACTTATTTCAACTGACTTGTGAAAACTGCAAAAAAAAAGGAAAATAAAAAGTACAAATTCTCTGACATGTAGCAACTTTTTTTTTTTTTTTACAGGAACGCAATTACTTTCCCTGGTAACGAGTTACTTTTATTATAGAGTAATTCGGTTACTAACTCAGTTACTTTTTGGAATAAGTAGTGAGTAACTATAACTAATTACTTTTTTAAAGTAACGTTCCCAACACTGAGATGTAGTCCCTCTGTTGAGTAATTTCTACTGTGCAGTTATGCATGGTTATTTGCGGTTTAAAATGTGCACTTTAAAATTCATACACTTATACTGTTATTTGCACTAAACTTTTTTGCACTTTTAACTTTCTGTGTTTACATTGTTCAGTTCCAAATATTCATTTGCAGCAGTTATTTTGGAAGTAAAGAGAACCTAACTAAGGAATTCTGAATGGTAGTTATGTCTCTGGTTGGTGGGTGGGTGGTTGGTTTGGAAGGGGATGGTGGGGGTGGGGAGGGGGGGAGGCTGGGGGGTTGGGACCGCCAAGCATTTGTGCTTAGGGCACCCAAATGGCTAGCGCCGGCCCTGTGTATATATATATATATATATATATTTATATATATATATATATATATATATATATTAGGGGTGTAACGGTTCACAAAATTCACGGTTCGGTTCGATACGATTCACTGGTGTCGCGGTTCGGTTCGGTACGTTTTAGATACAGCAAAAAGAAAAAAAAATGGCAGATAAATTTCCTTGATATTTTTAAAAATGTTTTATTTATTAAAACTAACAAAGTATGTTTTTTGGGGTTTTTTTTTACATTGAACTGCTGGAGCTATTCTTTACCCATCTTTTATGGTGTTTTCTTAGCAGCATACTGTATAAAACAAAAACAGCTCCTTATAAAAAATAATGAAAATGTTATATTGTTGTAGTAGTTATGACCAAATACAAAGATGTAAATTTTTATATGGAACTCTATAACTCTGTATATTCAGTGTGTTTTTATTCAATTGGTTCTTTATAGGGCTTATGTTTTTTGGAACAAAGCAGGAATTACGGTCTGGCTGAAATGGGCTTGTGAAGGAATATTGTAGGCTAACAGGGCTCAATTACATTAAGCATGTTCTTAAAACCTGCGTTTTCCACTACAGAGGCGCTTGCTCACTCAGTACGCGCTGAAGGCTCGTTGCAAAATGGCTAAAGGGTCTTTCACATAGGACGCGGTATGCGCGGCGCGGGACCCTGGGCTAAGCGTTGCCCTTCAGATACAACGCGATTTGCGCTGCACTATGTCAAGAGCAAAGTAGGTGGAGTTTTCAAAACTGCCCGTGCATACGTTCTATTTATAACAGTTCTTCTATCTAATAACGTGCAGGCCTGTTAACTGTATTAATTGTATCGTACTGCTCAGGAAATTCCGACAGCGCGTACTGAGTGAGCGAGCGCCTGACTGAGTAGCCTAACATAAACATATAAGTAGGTGTTTTTTTCTTCTTCCGTCAGGGCAGGGGCGTTGCCTGTTACGTCGTTTGGGTTATTGGTCTACCTTGTTGAACGCATCTCATTATATTTTAAAAAATTGTATTTACTTTCCAAATATAATTAATTATTCCAACGAACCGTTCGGTACATAATGCGTACCGCGAACCGAACCAAAATCCGGATCAATACGAATACGCGTATCGTTACACCCCTAATATATATATATATATATATATATATATATATATATATATATATATATATACACACACACACACACAAACACAGTTTATTTCCCCCACTATTAGAATCAAGATTAGGTTTAGGCATTAAGGTTTAATCTTGGGTAGTATGTTTTAGTATGAATCAAATTTAGTTTTCTTTCAATTCTGCTTTCTTTATAAATTATTAAGACTTCATACAAGAGCTAGTTGAACTCAACTTAAATTAAAGTCTGAATCATAATTTACGCAAGTATATGAACAGAGCAGCTTTAATAATGTATTGCATTATCAATGTTGCCACAAGGGGTGCTAAAATGTAAATTGGCATAACATTTCTTTTGCGGCAAATTACTTGCTTGTCTCCCAAGCAACTTAAGAATATTAAATCTAGTTTAAATGTCAGAGATGTTTGAATGTTATGAATGTTACTCATTCAATCCCTTGATTATGGAGGTTTGGACCCACCAGACCAACACAAGTAGACTTGGCAAATATGTTCCACCAAACTGAATGCTGGCAGTGTGTTGGCCAATCTCGTGCTTGTGCCCTCATACTTGTGGCCCACACACATGACAAGCGGAGGAAAATAATGATATTGTGGAATTCAATAATTAATTAACTTCCACAAATTAAGAATTTGTGACCACATTTTACTAATTTGTTCCTTTAAGTAAACTGATTATTTTGAGTTGTTTGATAAACACCAATGTGAATAAAATATCTGAATGGCTGTTTGAAAATATGTAAATACTGTTTGACAAGCTGTCAGAAATAGAAAGTTACAAATTTGCAAATTATATTCACAGGATCCTTACTCTTGCAAGCAAACTTTATCAAAGATATTGTTACCACATATTACTGTCTGAAACCCTGACCTGGGGTCCCCTGAAGGGCCGTAGGGCCATGTGAAGCAGGTTATATCTCTTATTAGATAGGACTGGCTCTACCATAGACCAGTTTAATTAAAATGAGGAAACAAATTCTAAATTTGTGGCCACAATAAACATATTTTTGTACAAGCAAGCAAGCAGCAAACTCCCAAGCTGAATCTTTCAGGAGAGGTGGTTTTACTGTATCTCAGTGCATCTCTGTATATAAGCAGATACACTAAAACCTCTCCACTACATAAAATCACCAGTAAAATAAATCTAAGTGCCATTCATTTAGCCTTTGATAAAGGAATGGCTTACTGACTAAAGACTCGTTATTCACAGATACTTCCATGATTGACTGACAATACCCCTTCAACCTGAAGGACAGACTCAAATGCTTGCATTTAATCTAGAATATTTGATTAAGACTTTTTGATTTAATTACATCTGTTCAGTGTCACTTTTCAATAACATAAACGAGTAGAAAAGAATCCATGAGTACAGGTCAAGTGAGATTGCAGATGGAGGGATTTGATGAGCATTATTAAAGGACAGTTGTTCAATTTCTCACATGCTTAAGCAAAAGCCAGTTGAAATATGTGCTCATTTTCTATGAGGAGAACAGGTTATAGTAATACTAGAGTATGGCACAAGCTTCTCCCCCTCCCTTTAAAAAAAAGCATTGCTAAGAGTTCCCACAATACTCCGAGGACAACCTTAAGGAGAATTTCATGTTCCAGGCTCTGCACTATTCAGCTCAAGTCAACAGCTCTCCTTGCCATTTCCATCCAGCCTAATTAAAATATAATCTTCTCTGCAGTGGGCTGCTACAAGGAAAAGGCAAGGGACGGAGATGGTGGATTCTTTAAATAACAAACTGAAATGTCCATTATTGTGGGAGATATCTGCATTTCTTAAACAGCAAAGTACAAAGTTGAGTAAATCCTTGCAGTTGTTTATTTATTCATTTATTTCTGTATGTCTGTATTTATGTATGAACCCTTGGAACATATGAGAATGTGTTCATTAATTTATCAGAATCCATTCTTTGTTGTCCTTTAAATTCAAACAAACAAACAAACAAACAAACAAACAAACAAAACTAAAACAAGATAAGAGAGGTGAATAAGAGAGCTGAATTGTATCTGTGATTTTTAATTTAATTTGTTTAAAAGACCACATTAGGTTTATATATTTATATATAAAATTTTATCCCAAGCGACTTACAGTGCATTCAGCCTAACATTTTTTTTAACAATGCTCTACCACTTGAGCTACAGGAACACTATCTATATAAATATTTCTAAGTAAGCATTTTAATACATTTTTTTAAGCAATTTCTTTGCATGCTACGGTAAGTTCAACCAGTAAGATTTTATAGTGAGCTAAAATGTATCATCTTATAGCGGTTTTATGGTGACTTCCCACTTTGACAACATGACACTGGCTCCTCTAAAACAGCTTCCAGCAGGGACAGAGTGCTGAGTCATGATCATGCCACAGGGACAGCGGCCTGTTTTATTACTGACTTCACCATTATATAAAAGATAATAGATGGACATAGAAAGACATCAAACTGTCAAACTTAATAAAAAATATAAATACTAAAAATAAAATTGTCCAGTGTCATGCTATGGTGCTTTGTCCACTCCATGTATTGTCTTGGCTTGTCTTTGTGCATTTATTTAGAACTGTATTCAATCAATCAATCACCTTTATTTATATAGTGCTTTAAACAAAACACATTGCGCCAAAGCACTGAACAACATTCATTTGGAAAACAGTGTCTCAATAATGCAAAATGATAGTTAAAGGCAGTTCATCATTTAATTCAGTTATGTCATCTCTGTTCAGTTGAAATAGTGTCTGTTTTAATTTGCAATCAAGTCAATGATATCGCTGTAGATGAAGTGACCTCAACTAAGCAAGCCAGAGGCGACAGCGGCAAGGAACCGAAACTCCATCGGTGACAGAATGGAGAAAAAAACCTTGGGAGAAACCAGGCTCAGTTGGGGGGCCAGTTCTCCTCTGACCAGACGAAACCAGTAGTTTAATTCCAGGCTGCAGCAAAGTCAGATTGTGCAGAAGAATCATCTGTTTCCTGTGGTCTTGTCCTGGTGCTCCTCTGAGACAAGGTCTTTACAGGGCATCTGTATCTGGGGCTCTAGTTGTCCTGGTCTCCGCTGTCTTTCAGGGCAGTAGAGGTCCTTTCTAGGTGCTGATCCACCATCTGGTCTGGATACGAACTGGATCCGGGTGACTGCAGTGACCCTCTGATCTGGACACAGACTGGATCTGGTGGCCACGGTGACCTCGGAACAAGAGAGAAACAGACAAATATTAGAGTAGATGCCATTCTTCTAATGATGTAGAAAGTACGGTGTTATGTGAAGTGTTCCGGTTCCAGTTTACCTAATTAATGCAGCCTAAAAATCCTTTAACGGATTTGGATATTAAAAGCATATTAGTATGTTATGTGTATGCCAGGTTAAAGAGATGGGTCTTTAATCTAGATTTAAACTGCAAGAGTGTGTCTGCCTCCCGAACAATGTTAGGTAGGTTATTCCAGAGTTTAGGCGCCAAATAGGAAAAGGATCTGCCGCCCGCAGTTGATTTTGATATTCTAGGTATTATCAAATTGCCTGAGTTTTGAGAATGTAGCGGACGTAGAGGAGTAATGTAAAAGGAGCTCATTCAAATACTGAGGTGCTAAACCATTCAGGGCTTTATAAGTAATAAGCAATATTTTAAAATCTATACGATGTTTGATAGGGAGCCAGTGCAGTGTGGACAGGACCGGGCTAATATGGTCATACTTCCTGGTTCTAGTAAGAACTCTTGCTGCTGCATTTTGGACTAGCTGTAGTTTGTGTACCAAGCGTGCAGAACAACCACCCAATAAAGCATTACAATAGTCTAACCTTGAAGTCATAAATGCATGGATAAACATTTCTGCATTTGACATTGAGAGCATAGGCCGTAATTTAGATATATTTTTGAGATGGAAAAATGCAGTTTTACAAATGCTAGAAACGTGGCTTTCTAAGGAAAGATTGCGATCAAGTAGCACACCTAGGTTCCTAACTGATGACGAAGAATTGACAGAGCAACCATCAAGTCTTAGACAGTGTTCTAGGTTATTACAAGTAGAGTTTTTAGGCCCTATGATTAACACCTCTGTTTTTTCTGAATTTAGCAGTAAGAAATTACTCGTCATCCAATTTTTTATATCGACTATGCATTCCATTAGTTTTTCAAATTGGTGTGTGTGGCGGAGGCGTGGTTTAGCGAAGTCTGCAACGGGAGAGCGAGTGAAGAGACGAGCGGCGATAAGTGGTTCAGGTGAGAAACAAGTAACACCTGGATCTCGTTTCAGTGATTGGCGTGGGGAACCCGCATTTAAGGAGCGCGACAGCCGGCGAAAGGGGAGAGAGACGGGGACTCGTGAGCGCAGGAAGCTGGAGAGCGATCAAGCAAGTCAGACGCAGTATTCGTGGCCAAAGTGCTGTTAGAGAGTGCGTGCACCTGCCGCGCTTGTTTGTTTGTTTATTTGTTTTGTTTTGGTTTTGGAATAAAGCCTCTCACGAGCCCCGTACGCCGACTCTGGTCTCCTTCCTCTACTCTGATTGAACTTTCATTACACTGGTGCCGAAACCCGGGAGGAAGGAGAGCGTTCGCCATGCAGACTCCGTCAGCTACATCAGCCTCGCCATTTGCGGACATCATATCATCGCTCGCCGGCCTGCACCAAGAACACCACCAGGCCCTGCTGGACCTGCGGGCCGACCAAGACCACCGGTTCCAGGCGATGATGCGGGCCCAGCAGGAGGACCGCGAGCTGGTCCGGAGCTTGCTGGACCGGGAGGCTCGGACGGGGACGGCCTCCCCCAGCGCCCCGCCCCCTCACATGCCACTCCCCAAGATGGGACCCACTGACGACCCAGAGGCTTTCCTTGACTTGTTCGAGCGGACTGCGGAGGCGTGTGGGTGGCCGGTGGACAGCTGGCCCGTACGGGTGATCCCTCTGCTGTCGGGGGAGGCCCAGAAGGCGGCCCAACAACTACCCGTCCCGAACCTCCTGGTCTACGCCGACCTCAGACGAGCCATCCTCCAGAGGGTGGGCCTCAGCCCAGAACAACATCGCCAGCGCTTCCGGTCACTACACCTGGCCTCACTCCTCGTTCCCACGCCTCTCGGCCCCGCCCCACTCGCCACAGTGTGTTTCACCGTGCTGCGAGGAAATATAGAGCTGCGTATCATCAGCATAACAGTGAAAGCTAACACCATGTTTCCTGATGATATCTCCCAAGGGTAACATATAAAGCGTGAAGAGTAGCGGCCCTAGAACTGAGCCTTGAGGTACTCCATACTGCACATGTGATCGATATGATACATCTTCATTCACTGCTACGAACTGATGGCGGTCATATAAGTACGATTTAAACCATGCTAATGCACTTCCACTGATGCCAACAAAGTGTTCAAGTCTATGCAAAAGAATGTTGTGGTCAATTGTGTCAAACGCAGCACTAAGATCCAATAAAACTAATAGAGAGATACACCCACGATCAGATGATAAGAGCAGATCATTTGTAACTCTAAGGAGAGCAGTTTCAGTACTATGATACGGTCTAAATCCTGACTGGAAATCCTCACATATACCATTTTTCTCTAAGAAGGAATATAATTGTGAGGATACCACCTTTTCTAGTATCTTGGACAGAAAAGGGAGATTCGAGATTGGTCTATAATTAACTAGTTCTCTGGGGTCAAGTTGTGGCTTTTTTATGAGAGGCTTAATAACAGCCATGTTTGAAGGTTTTGGGGACATATCCTAATGACAATGAGGAATTAATAATAGTCAGAAAAGGACTTATGACTTCTGGAAGCACCTCTTTTAAGAGCTTAGATGGTATAGGGTCTAACATACATGTTGTAAGTTTAGATGATTTAACAAGTTTATACAATTCTTCCTCTCCTATAGTAGAGAATGAGTGGAACTGTTCCTCAGGGGGTCTATAGTGGACTGCCTGATGTGATACTGTAGCTGACGGCTGAATGGTTGCAATTTTATCTCTAATAGTATCGATTTTAGAAGTAAAGTAGTTCATAAAGTCATTACTGCTGTGGTGTTGGGAAATGTCAACACTTGTTGAGGCTTTATTTTTCGTTAATTTAGCCACTGTATTGAATAAATACCTGGGGTTATGTTTGTTTTCTTCTAAAAGAGAAGAAAAGTAATCAGATCTAGCAGTTTTTAATGCTTTTCTGTAGGATATGCTACTTTCCCGCCAAGCAATACGAAATACCTCTAGTTTTGTTTTCCTCCAGCTGCGCTCCATTTTTCAGGCTGCTCTCTTATTGTTATTGGTTCTATGGTTACTACAATGCAAAGCATGTTATGATGAGATGCTGTGGAAAATGTAACTGATAACTGATTTTGTATAGTGAAACTGCATAAAATATTAAGACTATCGTGTTCAAGTTTTTCCTTACCCCATTGACAAGTACTTTATCTTGTTTTAAGCATAAATCTAATAAAAGTTACTAAGAGATGAAAAATAAATTGCTTCTAAAATAAATACTTCTTGTTCTAGGGATGTTTAGAAGAGAAAAAATACTGGTGTTGGGGAGTAGCTAGCTACAAGTAGAGATGCTACTAGCGTAACTAAATTTTTTCAGTAACTTTACAGTAGCAACGCTACTTTTAAAACAGTGTAGCCTTTCCTGCAGCTAACTACTTTTTCCAGCAAGTAGCGATGTAGCGCGACCAAAAGCTACATTCTGTTTTGCGTTCAGATGAGCCACAAGTCTGTAGAAGCAATGCAATGTTTAAAATATAGAGTTTTGCACATAATGTGTCTGTGTACGCGCATGTGTGTGTGTATGAACGAGAGAGAGACTGGGTCAAATCACAGTGGAGTCATCTACCTGTCCCTGGCTTGTGTTCTGCAAACACATACAAGCTTCATCACTGTGTCTGTCACATGACTCTTTTCCCCATTCAGGCTTTACTAAGGACATTATTAACTGTCTTATTTTGAAAGATGAAGTTAGCGATTATGGAAAGGGGCATTACATTTCTGACGAGTGCTTGCGGTGTTTGGCCAATCACAATCCACTGGGTCAGTTGGCCAATCAGAGACGACTGCACTTGTTGGAAGGAGGGACATTATTGGAAATGTTTAAGTCAAGTCAAGTCACCTTTATTTATATGGCGCTTTAAACAAAATACACTGTGTCAAAGCAACTGAACAACATTCATTAGGAAAACAAAACATTTAAGAGAGGCGGAGCATAGAGGATTTAAAATAATGTACAGTTTTTGAAAAATACTGTACACATTAAAGCATATCAACATATTCTGTTACACCTAAAAATGTTTTTAACTATATTTAAAAAAGCATCATATGACCCCTTTAACTATCCTTTTTTGGTCTGTGTATTTAAGTTCTGTAGAGTGTTCAGTTCTAGTTCGTCTGGTCTCGTCAATGTCAATGTTTATGCTACTCTGTATATTGGATTAGCTGTGTATTGGATTAAAGACTTTATAAACCTTTTTCTTCGCCTTTGAGTGTTTGTGAGCAGCATAGCTGTGACAGCCGTTAACTCCACTCATCCGAGCCCCAGTGATGCATTTGCCCTGAATTATCAGGGGTACACTGTTGATTAGAGTGATTGTGGTTTATTGGTATGCATCATTACTTTAATATAATTTATATCTGCTTAATTTTAAATCAGCAGAATCAAGCTAATTCTGTTCATTTCTAATACTGTGTCTGTAAATATTATTTTCCTGCATCCTTTCAGTCCAAACAAGTTTAAAGCAATAAGAATATTCATGCACACAAGCAGGTGTTTTCAGGGTCAAAAATATTCACACAATGTTCTTTTTATAAGGAAACCCTGTATTTAATGGTGCTTTAATAACTTGTTTCTGTAAAACACTTCAAGGCCACAAATCCTACCATTAACCAGAAATTAAGCTGTGCTCAATTTAGAAACTGCCATAATAAATACATTTACATCATGAGACAAATTTCTCTTCACTCTCTCAGTGCTTAAAAAAAAATATATTTTAGAAAAATAATTTTCTGTTACATACACCCCCCCCCCCCTACACAAAAACATAACTAACAAATATGGAGAACAAATATAATGGCAACTGAAAAAAAAAAAAAACAAACAAAAAAAAAATATCCACAGTTGCTCATAATGACACACTTTGATTTGCAGACTGGAAAATGCAATTTTATACTCATTAAGGTGAACTTTTCCCCAAAATCACCAGCTCAGTTGATAGATACTAATATGTTATTAATATGCTCCCTATTGCTTCTCTTGCTCTACTCTAAATCCAAATTATATGCAGTCTTTGGAAAATTCTCAAAAGAATAACACTGAGCCATGATTCTCATATTTATTGTTGTGTTGATGGGTAACACTATTCCTTAGACAAGTGTTAGTGTTACCACAGCCTCCATGGGCATGATTATAAAAGATTGGAGTGAGAGACAGTAGGTTGGATATGACACACCGGCTGTGTCCCAAAACATGCTGTGAGCTGTCTGTTTGCAGCATTTTGAGCCTTCATAGTCTCACTCACATCATGAAAGCTGATGCAGAAACCAGGCTCCCCTCTAAGAATCCTTCTGGCCAAATGTTTTTTTTATTTTTTTATTTTTTATTAAAGTATCACATCTAGGTTTACCTGAAACATTATTTAAATAATTCCTGCATTTTTCATGATCATGAATTTAACAGAGAACATACAAGAGATTATGACAAACTGTATTTTTGGGAACCAAATACTTTTCATTAGATACACCAGGGATGCTTGCAAAAATTGGATTTACTTTTGGACCTAAGGACATCACACTTAACTCTCCCTTGCTTTTATTAAGTCCAAATATCATATCCGAGGCTGTGAGTCAGTACAACGCCTTCCTACTCGCAGCATTTAATGAAATTAATGAAAGAAAGTCTTCTTTATTTTGTGTAAGTCCTTATGGTGACTGTCACACTTTAGCTATTTTAGGCTTGGCGATCTCTCAAGGTATTGAGGAATATAGCAGAGCGATGAGGTTCAACAAAAGTTTCACTCATAGCTAAACGCTGATTAATCATTTTCAAACTTTTTTTTAGGTCAGGTATCAGCTGAGAGCCGTTCCTGTACTTCTATTATAAACATCCACAAGCCGGTCTGGCACAGATTGACCTATCCATATTCAAAACATAATAATCACTTTAATTTAGCTTGCACTCACAGTTGAAAGCGGAAGCAGTTTGTATGAGGTAAGGTTTGCACACGTGTCGCTCAGAAGTGACCACTAATTAGAAGTACAAAACGAGTATTTGTAAAAAAATATGTTGGAGGATTTTGATATAAGCCTAGAGAAACTGGTTTTCCCTTGCTAAAGTAAGGAAACTTTGGCTCCTGTTAACATTCGTTGGTTTTCACAAGACACTTTTTTAAATGGACGGGCACTTTTTATTTAACTTCTTTTGGAGTGACACATGCAACATCCCGCTTTGAGACACAGAACAGCTTGAAACATCAAAGACAATTTTAAATATGAATCTGACAGGATTTGTCTGAAATAAGAAAGTCACATACGCCTATGATGACTTGAGGGTTAGTAATTTATGGGCAAATTTTCATTTTTGGATGAATTAACCCTTTCACCACAACAATGATTTATCTTAAAGGGGGGGTGAAATGCTATTTCATGCATACTGAGTTTTTTACACTGTTAAAGAGTTGGATTCCCATGCTAAACATGGACAAATTTTCAAAAATTAAGTTGTACGTTTGAAGAAGAATATTTGTTCCCAAAATACTCCTTCCGGTTTGTCGCAAGTTTCGGAAAGTTTTTTCCGAGTATGGCTCTGTGTGACGTTAGATGGAGCGGAATTTCCTTATATGGGTCCTAAGGCACGTCTGCCGGAAGAGCGCACACTCCCGTATAGCAGAGCACTGAGAGGCTGAGCACAGACATTCATTCACTGATCAGAGCGAGAGTGTCGCGAAAAGTCACAAAAGAAGTGTGTTTTTGGTTGCCAGGGCAAGACACCCTGCACAGATTACCAAAAAAAAAAACAGCATTAAGGGACCAGTGGATGGAGTTTATTTTTACAGAGCATCAACGGAGTTGTGCAAGTGTTTTTGTTTGTTCCCTGCATTTCGAAGATGCTTGTTTTACAAACAAGGCCCAGTTTGACGACGGATTTGCGCATCGTTTATTTCTTAAGGATGATGCAATCCCAACGAAAAAGGGTCATGATCGTGTGTTGGAACCGCAGGCGGTGAGTAAAACTGCTTAAAATATCTCTGCCTCTGCCTCCGCCCACACGTCACGCCTCCACCCGGTCATGTTTTTCCGGGAAAAATCGGTACAGACTATCTTTCTCTTATGATTATAATAAAACTAAAGACTTTTTGGAGTTATGAAGGATGCCGTACTACTCTATAGGTACTCAAGATTAACAGGATATTGAGTGAAAACGAGCATTTCACCCCCCTTTTAACTCCTCTGTGATTGGGTGAGGAGCAGATTTCTTTGTGGAAATTGAACTGGAATCGTTTGAGAAACTGGAACACTTCTCATGGTCAAGTACAAACAGTGCTCCTAAATTTAGGTGAATATATTCAGACACACTGGGCCTCACCTGTCAATCTAATATAGACACGAGCGCAAATCTGTGCGTACAAATTAAGACAGAGTTCACGAGTGATTCATGAAACATTTGTATGCCACCGATCTCATCGTATAACCCTTAGCAAAAAGTAGTATACTTCAAGTTTATTTTATTAAGTTTACTTAAGTAAAGTTCAAGTATACTTTTAAGTATACTTTATGTAGCAAGTATACAAAGTGTTCTAGTGTTCTAGTAGTATAGTTGTAAGTGTACTGTTTCAATACTCCTTGGGACTAAATCGGCCCACTTTCTAGTATATAAAAGATACTTTTAAATATACTTTAAGTATAACAGTAGCAAACTTTGAGTACACAACTAGTTTACCTCTATGTTTGTAGTTTGTACTGCAATTATAATAAAAGTGAACTTGATTTGCTGATAGTTTACTAATTAAATACTTTGTACACTTATACTGCAAGTATACTGATAAGTTTTATTTAAGTGAAATTTATATCATACTTTAAGACTACTATGTCCCTATTTAGGTTTGAATTTGTAAAAATTTTGTTACATGAATATCTGAGCATGCAAAACATGCAAAGAAAGAACAGTGTATCTGCTTATCAACAAAAAAAAATCATTCTAGCTTCATGCATTCTTTTTTTAAACACTTTAATGTGGGCAAGTTACAAAAAAAAAGTTGACAGATGCAGGCTATGCACACTTTAACTACACAGAATTCCTTGCAAAATTCCAATCAGACAATGGATGAGGAGATTTCGCTCAAGAACAATTGATGACATGGCTGAGAAGAAAATATTTAAGTGTAGGTATTATTATGGTTTTTATGACCTAGATGTACATTTTACCAGTTGTTACCTACAGTTTATACAAACATTATGGTCATCGACCAGTGATTGATATCTTAAACATAATAATAGCAGTTAGACGTTGGATTTTGGTTGAAAATGAAAATCGGGTTGACGTCTAAATCCAACAACTGTTTGACGTCAAGCTCTAATGTTGGGCAGATGCTGAATTTTGGCTGGAATAAACACCCCCCCACCAAAAAACAAACAAACAAACAAAACACAAAAAAAAAAACATTAAAAAACGGTGAAATGCATGGTAGTACACGCATTACCAGCTACACTTATTACTAACCAGTTTGGATTTATTTCTGTCAGATGTCTACAGAAGTTATTTTTGAGAATTAACAGAGGTTTAGATGTTAATGTTTTATTTGTAAATGTTTGGTCACCATTATTGTGATCAGTGTTTGCTTTAGTTGGGTAGTTTGACTCTTGGCTTAGTAAGTGTGTGGTTCCTGTAGTAGTGTTTACCAAAACACATAATGTGTTATAAAAGGAACCATAAACAGAGATAAGGGGATATAGTTTTCATCATCATGAAGAAAAATGATTGAAGAAAGTGGTTATTTTTTATTAATGAACAACATTCAAGAGACAATACTTTCTTCCCTCAGCTTAGACATTTAGCATTTTTATTTTTAAATACATTTTGGGAGAAAAAGCTTTCAAGACACATAAACATCAATAATCAGTACATGAATCTCAACAATGGTGACATGCTTCATGCAGCAATGCATGCTGGGAGCCACCATAGTATAAAACGCATGGCTCCCAGCATGCATTGCTGCATGAAGCATGTCACCATTGTTGAGATTCATATGCTGATTGTTGATGTCTGTGTGTGTCACAGTAGGTAAAGTTTTTTTTTTTAAAGCTCATGTTTGTTAAAAGATTTTAACTGATTCTTATAATACCGCTGGATCTCATGTGGCAGAAACACAGGGTTTGTAATTTAATGTACTAATGGAACAACATAATTGTTAGATTAAAAAACATCAATGAATCAAGTTATTTCATGATGATTATAAAACCATTAGCAAGTAACAGCCATCACTTGATCTCATGTCACTTTAGATCTCTTTGATGCTGCAAATGTGCTTGACAAACAAACTGTCACAGCAGCAACAATAGACAAAACATATAATACGTGTTAAGAGCTCAACTAATGGTAACACTAATCACTGTTATGGTGTTTAACTGTTATGCTGTTATGGAAATTAAACAAATTAGAGTCAAACCCCTGTTAATTTTCAATAAGAGCTTTTGTAGACGTCTGACAGAAATAAAGTCAGTGACTACGTTTACAAGCTGTTAAAATTCGGGTTATGGTCGGGTTAAGGTCACTATTCGGGTTTCTGAAACATTCGGGATAACCCGTTTACATGCGTGAGCAGAGAGAGTTACTCCTGTATACATGGAATGTGTAATCAGTCGCCAATATCCTGATGTAAACGGCGACGCACGGTTAGCGTCTGCACGTAAGACGCAATATGCGTCATTTCCGATTCTTCATCCTGTATCCAAAGACTCAAAAGACCAAGATTCCTTGCGAATAGAACATGCACAGAACACACATTTTGATGGGGATATGCCGAAACGCGTTTACAAGACCAAATATTCGGGTTAGAAAAGGGGTACCCCAGGTATAATATCCCGGTTTTGAACGGGTTATTGGCTGCATGTAAACATAGTCACTGTGGTTAGTAATACGTGAAGCTGGTAATGTACTGTGCCTGGTGGGTGGTGTTTCTTTTTCTTCTTCACTTGTGTATTTCTGAAAATTTTGTACAGAAGATGCATACTAGCACCCTCTACCATAAAACAATGAAAACACAGATTCTAGGAGTATAGCTCAAATATATTTAGACTTTTTGTAAGTATAATTCAAGTATACTTAAACGCAATTTTAAGTATATTTCTGAGAAGTACATAAAGAGCATTTCTGAGAAGTACATAAAAAGTAAACTAAAAGTATACTTTCCTATTTTTAGTTTAAAAGAAGTATACTAATATCACACTTGAATAAACTTGGGAAGTCGTGGCCTAATGGTTAGAGGGTTGGACTCCCAATTGAAGGGTTGTGGGTTCTAGTCTCGGGCCGGACGGAATTGTGGGTGGGGGTAGTGCATGAACAGCTCTCTCTCCACCTTCAATACCACGACTGAGGTGCCCTTGAGCAAGGCATCGAACCCCAAACTGCTCCCTGGGCGCCGCAGCATAAATGGCTGCCCACTGCTCCGGGTGTGTGCTCACAGTGTGTGTGTTTGTGTTCACTGCTCTGTGTGTGTGCATTTCGGATGGGTTAAATGCAGAGCACAAATTCTGAGTATGGGTCACCATACTTGGCTGAATGTCACTTTCACTTCACTTCACTTCTTTTTCGTAAGGGAAATGATCGCACGTTGATAAAAGTGGCAGCAGAAAACAATTGTCATTTGGATATCACGCCCCTAAAAACACCCTGGTTTAGAAGCCTCACGCCTAGAATTTATGGCACAGAGAAATGAAACCTGGCCAAAACAAGGATGCACACTCATGAAAGAGAAATAGATTTTACTCCAACCTTGTTATTGCAAACAATTAGGCTAAATTAATTTTATTAATTATTAATTATTTAGCTTAAACATTGATTCATACTTCACTCATGCTCTAATATCATTATAAAATCCTTCACAAGTGCAAACAATGTTTGTTTGGGAGCTGCACTCTCAGATTTTACAGCGGACATTTAAAAATAAACAGTGTAACTTTTTGTTTGGTTGACTGCATTTTAGTTTGATGATGAATGTTAGAACTAATGTTGTTTGTATGTGCGTGAGGCACCTGTGTGATCAGATGAACTTAATCAATTAAAGATATATAAAAAAAAAAATTTAATTTAAAATTTAATTTAAAATAAAATTTAAAATTAATTTAAAATAAAACTGCATTAAAGTGTCATAAAAAACATTGCACAGTGTTTTTTTTTTTTTTGCTTTTGTTAATATGTTATCTTATCTGTTAATTATATTATAGCCTATCATATTTTGTGTGATACTATTTATTTTATTCCTTTTATAGACTTGATTTCTGTTTTTCTTCTTTCACAGAAATGCTGCAGGTGCATGATGTGAAGATTGAATCCTCATGTTCTTGTTTAAGCTGTTATTCGTGCATATAAAGCTAACGCCCTGTTTATAAAAAAAAAAAAAAAATAACTTACTGGTTAACGATTGGCTAACAAGCTTTGTTTGGTGATCAGGCAAATAAAAACGACAATTCTACAATTCTCCTCCATATTTACTATGCTGCACGCATGTTCAGGAAACCTGCACATATGAGCTGAGACCAGGCGTGAGATTTGATCATATCAAATGCTCACGTTTTGTGCTGAAACAACCTTCTGTTGTATGTTCAGTCTGTGAATGAGGCCCACAGTGCAATGCTTTAGACCACAGAAATAAGGCAAACCCACTTTCAAAGCAATCTTTTACATTTTCCGAAAGAAATGTGAGTGGTGCTTTTCCTTTAATGGCCACCGTGTGTGATTCATTTTCTTGGATTAACATTTCAGCAGCCAGCAGCTAAATTTGGCGCGTTCACTTTAAGAGATGATGAACACATCCAATATAATACACATCCCATTTTTCCCTCAGCTGTTTACTTTCACTTAAAAAATAAATGACAGTTTTTTCGAGCATAATTTCCAAGGTGGATATTTTGACATATGTTTTATGTATTTTTCGGCACAAGAGCAAAAATAAGCAAATTCGATGTTCAAGTGTTTTGATACGCCTTTCTCTTTGCAGAAGAGAGCTCTGTTAAGTGTCGCTGTCCGTGATACGCGGCTCTCTCTCCGCACCGAACACCAGTAACCAGCTACTCCGTTCAGCTTTTCCGCATCTTGTGTTTGGATGCTTTAATGTTTAAATCGACAAGCGGTAAGGCGTAAAAACATGTGAAAAAGATAAGCTTTCGTGAACTGTCCTGACCATCTTTCTAGGCTGACCTCAGCCAGTCGGTTATATAAAATATCAAGGTGAAAGTCATCATAGCTTGACCCAGCTCCCAACCCAACTTTGAGAATAGATTAAAGGCATTATATTTTTTATCGCCCGATAAGAGCAAGCAGCACGTTAACGCCGATAACGGCCCACCACTAATATATATATATATATATATATATATATATATATACAGTACAGACCAAAAGTTTGGACACGCCTTCTCATTCAAAGAGTTTTCTTTATTTTCATGACTATGAAAATTGTAGAGTCACACTGAAGGCATCAAGGGCTATTTGACCAAGAAGGAGAGTGATGGGGTGCTGCGCCAGATGCCCTGGCCTCCACAGTCACCAGACCTGAACCCAATCGAGATTGTTTAGGGGTGACCTGGACCGCAGACAGAAGGCAAAAGGGCCAACAAGTGCTAAGCATCTCTCGGGGAACTCCTTCAAGACTGTTGGAAGACCATTTCAGGTGACTACCTCTTGAAGCTCATCAAGAGAATGCCAAGAGTGTGCAAAGCAGTAATCAAAGCAAAAGGTGGCTCCTTTGAAGAACCTACAATATGACATATTTTCAGTTGTTTCACACTTTTTTGTTATGTATATAATTCCATATATAATTCCACGTGTTAATTCATAGTTTTTATGCCTTCAGTGTGAATCTAAAATTTCCATAGTCATGAAAATAAAGAAAACTCTTCGAATGAGAAGTTGTGTCCAAACTTTTGGTCTGTACTGTATATATATGTATGCCATGCAGCTGTTTACTTCTTTATAGCTTGATTGGAACTGGTATAAATATATTTTTTGACAAGCTGTTTGTGAATGGCCATATGTCAGCACAAACCATCCCAGCCCAAACCCAATCCTAGCCAAATGACCAAAGCACACCTATTTTCTGACTGTGATTATGGATGATTCTATATTTTGGAAATTAAGAAAACATAGACAGATGTATTTGCCAATTTAAAAATATGAGCAAACTGTAAACTTAAAAATCTCAATGAACTTAAGCAAACAGATTTTCAAGACTTTTTGGCTGAATATAAACAATCGGGGCATTTACTGTACCTTGGAATGTGATTACATGACAGGCTGTTTAATTAACCCTTTGAAGTCGATTAACGCATATATGCGTTTTGAGTCATTTTCTCCTGATAACCCCGAAAAGAACTTAAATTACACTCTCAGTTTTAATCGTACAGATAAGAGCAATACATCAATCGAATCTGTAAAGGGTCTACTTTTTTTTGGATACAGCCATAATAACAAAACACCTTTGTGCACTTATAAAATAAAAATAACAAACAAGGTGCGCTGTCGGCAGCCTTTGTGTGCGCTGATCTTCATTTACAAACACGTAATTAAAATGAACTGTAACTCCTTGAATACTCAACGAAGAGATATGAGAGAGATATCTATAGAAAGCCTGAAATGTCTACTTTTAAACGAAACAAGTGCTGCCGAAAACAAATATTCTGAGATAAAGTAATCTATATGAAAACAACGTGATGTCTATTTTTCATGTCTCCCTTCATTATATCTAATGTGACCACGCCCCCGCGCTTAATGCGGTATTCAGATTCAAACTGAAGTGCGTGGCTTGAATACGCCCACACAGAAGAAAAAGCAGCCAAACTGTTCTTCAAGTTTTTATGTTATTTTACTGTTTGCTTCGCGATAAGAGGAATAAGACATAAATCACTCCAAAAAGATGTGATGTGGTTGAGGATTTGAGAAATGGATTTCCTCAGAAAAAGAATGAAGCACTTTATTCAGCAGAGATCATAAACATGAGTAAGTCTCTTTTTATTTATTTGTACTAGCTTTCACATAACGTGTAAACATTTTACTAGTTAGACTTTTTCCAAATACTTTTTCCAAACTATAATTCCTGACTAAATGTATAATCAAGTGAAACATTATGAAGTTTCAATAACAATATACAATACTATACCATTCAAAAGCTTGATGTAAATAATATAAATGTGACAAATAGAGATAACTCTAACAAATGTAAAAACAATGCAGTTCTTTCAATTTATTCCCCCTAAAAAAACCTGAAAAATATTCTCAGCTCTTTTCAACATTAATAATAATAATAATGATGATGATGATAATAAACGTTTCTTTCTTTTTTTTTTTTTTTTTTTTGGTAGAAAATAAGATTGTTAAAAGGATTTCTGAAGGATTGTATGACTGGAGTAAGGATGCCTAAAAATTTGTTTGAAAGTCAGCTTTGATTGTTTAACTGCTCCCCCAAGTGGATATTAAATTATGTTGTGGGATAATTAAATATATTCTTAATAAACTACAAACATAAAATTATATATATTTATTTTGTCCTCACATTCTTTCTTGTAACTCCTCACTCACAGTGGCACAGCTGAATGAGAGGCTCATTATGCAGCTAATTATGCAGGGCTTTGTCTTCTCAGGTGTAAATCACAATGATATTCATGATAGTTGAATTAAAATAACATTTGCTAAGAAAATTGTAATGCAGGTAATTCAGAGAAATTACAAAATTGAGGCAAACATGTAAAACACTGAATCAACATCATCATCAACAACAACAAAAGGATTTAGAATTTTCTTTTTACAGAAATATAATGTATGTGTCAGCAGGAATTATTAATTATTATTATTAATATTAAATACATTTTTATATTGTTTATAATATTTATTTTAATCCACCAAAATTAATTCTGAGAGCTTTATTTCTACACAGCAAAATCCCCAGTGTTAATTTAACACTCTGAGTGTGGACTCATATAAACACTGAAGCAGTGTTAAAAGTAACACTGAAGCAGAATTGAAGTTAATTATTAATTATTATTATTAATATTAAATACATTTTTATATTGTTTATAATATTTATTTTAATCCACCAAAATTAATTCTGAGAGCTTTATTTCTACACAGCAAAATCCCCAGTGTTAATTTAACACTCTGAGTGTGGACTCATATAAACACTGAAGCAGTGTTAAAAGTAACACTGAAGCAGAGTTGAAGTTAATGAGATAATTAAGAAGTTAATTGAGTTATGATTGACCATTATTGAAGACACCTGATGTTAACAAGCAGAATCACCAACCAAGAAAATCACAATTTGTGTGTCACCATTATAGTGGTCAGTGTTTGCTTTAGTTGGGATCTTGGCTTATGGCTTTTTACTTTTAAAATGTGTTTGGCAAGTCAAGAGCAAAAGTCATCGGTGTTTTAATGTAATTGTTGCTTGACTGGAGTTGCTGAACTAATTTACAGTGTTTTCTCTAAATATTTTTCCATTATTGATTGTAACAGCTTTGATTCCACAATGAAAGTGCCTGCATTTTCTATTAATTTTGTAGCCAACTCTTGCAAGTGGTTCAGTTTTTTTTTTAAACTCTTTATTTTAGGCACACACAGATAACAAGAATCAGCGTATGAATCTCAACCACGGTGACAAACAGCATATTCGGTAACACTTTATTTTGATAGTCCACTTTAGACATTCTACTAGCAGTAAGTACCTTTGCAACTTCATGTCAACTAGCAGTTAGTAGAGTATTAGTAGACTGTCTGCTTAATATCTTCTAATACTTCCTTTTCAACTTATTGCCAACTTATACTAACCCTTAACCTACCCCTAACACTAACCCTAAACCTACCCTAACAGTCTACTCTGAGAGTTAGAAGACATGTAGTTGCACATTTCTGAGATTTAGTTGATATGTAATTGACATGTAGTTACAAAGTTAGTTACAGTCAGTAGAATGTCTAAAGTGGACTATCGAAATAAAGTGTAACCGCATATTCAGATAAACAGACCAACTCTGAACATCACAAAACAAGATACAAAAAATTCACATAAAAACAGCAGAAATAAATTATAGTTAGAACAAAAAGTTAAAAAGACAGTTCAGCTCATAATATATTCATGCCGCAATGCATGATGGGAGCCATGGATGAGTTTTTATTGGCTACAACATGCTTTTTTGAAGGTCACCATTGATGAGATGCTCACGCTGATTCTTGATGTCTGTGTGTCCAAACGAAATTTATGTACACATTAAAGAAACCCAAACTCAGCCATTCAGGTCACTCCATGACAATTAGCTCAAACCACAATCCATAGCACACATGGATGCCTTTGCTCTGGTCTGTATGTTATAACTCAGTTACCACAGCCACACAAAGTCTAAAGTAAATTAGAAGGGTCAAGATCCCAACTAAAGCAAACACTGACCACTATAATGGTGACACACAAATTGTGATTTTCTCGTTTGGTGAGTCTGCTTGTTAACATCAGGTGTCTTCAATAATGGTCACTTCTTAATTATCTCAGTAACTTCAACTCTAAACACTGGTTCAGTGTTTATATGAGTCCACACTCAGAGTGTTAAATTAACTAAATTAAGGTGCATGACTTTCAGTGTAGCTTTTTAAGATAAAAAAATATAAAAAAGCAGAAGGCAAGAAGTGTAAGTTTGGCTAAAGTCATGAGGGACCATCCCATCTGTTTCAGTAACAGCTGAATATATTAGTGCGTCCTGGTGAGTGTCTGTTTGGGAATCATGTCTGTCATTTAAAATGAAGAAAGTGGGAATATGTCCTGATGGAGGGTCGCAGCTAGCAATTTTAACAAGTAATCAGTGAAAGTGCTTAACCTTTAGAAAATGTTGAGCAGCCTCAGGAGGTCAATCTAAATATTACATGACATTTTATTTTCTGTTCATTTTATGAGATTTGCAGATTGCCTTTTAGAATTGCATCCCTGTTAACAAAATGTTATAACATTAAATATAAACTATAAATGGACAAAATGTATAATATTGAAAAGATAAAAGCATTTTTCTTATAATAAATTCAGTAAAAGTTCAATTAATTAATTATTAATTTTTTTATTTTATTTTTTTGGTGGAATATTGTTAATAGGATTTCATTAGTTACTGCTATAATTAGAAACAGTACCAACTGATTATGTCAAAATCACTGTATGATTTTAATTTATATCAAAGACATGGAGGTTGAACCCATTTGAACAAGTAACACCAATGACATAACCAGTAAACTACACAGACATTATTTGTCATCTACAATAATAAACTCTTGCTTCAAGAAAGACAGTTTTGACTTAACAGCGATGGTAAAAATGATATAATCTTTTTCATCCCAGAGAAAAGAAAATCAGGTTTGAAGGGTCATCATGTGCTCTTCACAGATGAAGTACTAAACACTCAGTAGCATTACTCATCCTCATCCAAAAGTAACCTGTGCAGAGTCAAAAAGCTCTTGTCTGCCAGAGGCATACGTTTGCCCCCACCATGATTTTGATTATCTCTTATCGGAGCAAATGTCAACACTCCAGAGCATACTAATGAATTTAGGACCAATTCAGTGTGGAAAAAACTTGCTTGAAAAAAACTTGCTTGCTTGCTTGAACAACAAGTAAGTCTGTAACCTTTAAGTAGTTTTACATTAAAGTGCTGCCATCATTAACTGTGATGCTCATAACCAATATTTCTTAGGGAACACTTACTATTAACTATAGGATGGCCATATGCGCCGTTCATACAGGACACATCCCGGCCAGGATTTTAATATTGCCTAAAACATCCAAAGCAGTTTGACCTATAACATGTAGGAAATGTTCATAATTGACTAATTGTGGGGCTGCGCGTTAGAAGGTGAGAACTACAGGGAACGATCAAATCGATTGATGCAAAGCAAATGTTTGTTCGGTAGATTTTTTACTTGAATTGTTGCTGCACACCGATCAAAAAAAGACACCAAAGTAGGTTCGTGAGAGCGAATCGAAAGCATTAGGTGCTGTCTGCTCTGCTCTCTACAGCTCATGAATGTCACACAACCTGGATATTTTAGGCAATATTAAAATCCTGGCCGGGACGTGTCCCATATGAACGGCGCATGTGGCCACCCTAATTCACTATGACTTTTCCATTAATACATTTCTAATTAACTGCTTATTAATAGTTAGTAAGTTAGGTGTTAAGTTTAGGTATTGGATAGGATTGGGGATGTAGAATAAGGTCAATGAGAATAAGGCATTAATATGTGCTTAATTAGTACTAATAAATAGCTAATATTCTAGTAATATGCATGCTAATAAGTAAATAGTTAAAAGACCCTAAAATAAAGTGTTACCATTTCTGCTGTGGAACAAAAAAGTAGACGTTTAGCAGAATGGCTAAGCTTCTATTTGACATACAGTTTTCTCCAGATTTATTCTAAAGCCATACAGACCTATTTAAAAGCACAGGTCCCAGTTAGAACCAAATAATTTTAGGTCACACTTTAGTTTGGTGACCAATTATCACTGTTAACTAACTATTAGTCGTGGCCTAGTGGTTAGAGAGTATGACTAACCCTAAGGTTGTGGGTTTGAGTCTCGGGCTGGCAATACCACAACTTAGGTGCCCTTGAGAAAGGCGCTGAACCCCCAACTGTTCCCCGGGGATCGCTGCATAAATGGCTGCCCACTGCTCCGTGTGTGTTCACTGCTCTGTGTGTGTGTGTGCACTTTGGATGGGTTAAATGCAGAGCATGGGTCACCAAACTTGGCTGAATGTCACGTCACTTTCATTATTAAAGGGGTCATATAATGTTGTTAAAAAGAACATTATTTTGTGTAATTCTGGTCAAATTGGTTAAATTCAGTTGTCATCAGGTATTTGTCTTGCTGTATTTACCATATAAAAGCTGATTCACACCATTTTTTAGGTTAGCTCTTCTACTGAGAACTCTCGGACGAACATCAAACATCCACATTTGCATGGAACATATTCCAATTATGTAATTTCATAAAAATTTTCAAAGACTCATCTAAAAAGTTAAACCTTCCATTGGGAATCATTCCAGTACTAGGGTTAGCCGAAGCCAGGAGTGCTTTAGAGCCAAAACTAGATTGTACAGCTGAACAGTGGCTTTGCTTCATTTTTAAAAGTCTTAACAGCCCCTAAAGTCCACTGGAAATTGCATGACTAGGGCAGTTTTCTTCCCTATGATAAAGAATTTCCTTAAAACAGGAAGTAGTGCTTTTCCCTTTTAAAAATACATTCTTATCCTTGGGAACAATTTTTATCAAAAAGCTATACTGCAAAATTAGATAATAAACTCATATATGGTTCACTAATAATAGCTTTAGTACTACTAAAGCTATCATTATAAAGCTATGGACTATATATCGCAACATGTGTTGACTGTTACTGCATAATTTCTCTGAAATTTGCATTGGACGTCTGCAAATGTGTCCACGCACTCAGAGCTTCATGGAAAATAGATTTTGTCTTTCAAGATTAAGTTAAAATTATTGTTTTTATCCTCATAAGGCACAGTAAAGATGTGAAATGCTGATTAAATGAAAGTGTACCCTCATCCCAAATCCCAGAAACGCACGTCTGTCACAATGACAGACTTCAAAGCAATTTAAACCTAGAGACTATAATCACATTGTGAAACCTTTGCATAATTATGAGGGGTTAAAATAGAGGAAGGAAAGCAATGAATAGAAGCGCTGGTAGAAGGGGCCTGAATCAGCTGCTGTGCTTAAATGAGGGAAATAACGAGGCTGCTCTGAGGGCAGGGAGGTGACTTACAGAAAAGCTTTTTAATTCCTTGTCTATTGCAGTGTATCAGTCCGAGGTGTTGAATGAAGCAGCACTGTAGATTCTAGCACCAGATGAAGTGGTCAGTGTTTTGTGATGATTGAGTCTTATCTTCCTGTTGACTTCTTGCATGCATAAGAAAAGACACAATTCCTTCTAAATAGCAACCACAGTACTTAATCAAATCCTATATATTCAAAAACACAATATCTCTTTTTGCAACTATGACAACTTTTTTCCTCCTTCACTAAAAATACTAGGAAGTAATGAAAAAACTAAATTAAATGACATCCTTTTAGCCGTCAAAAGACACATTGTTTCTATGTTTTCCTGTCTTGTGTTTTGTTTTAGTTCCTGTATGCCATTATTTTGCCCAGGTTATGTTCCCGGGGGGTATTCCAGAAAGCAGGTTATGTGACATACCCGGGTATGTTTAAGAGTAATTAAGCGGATAACCTCAACTTTCGGTTCCAAAAACAGAGGTAACTTTCAGGGTATGTTAGTAGTCAGAGCAACTCACTCTCTTAACTTAACCTGCAGAGCAGTTCCTGGGTTAGTTCACTTCAGCAAGCTTTCAGTTAGTGCACAACATTATATAATATTACAATATGTAATATAGCCTTTCAAATATAGTTAATGAGGAAGCGCTAATAAGTAATAAATAAAGTAATATATTATTCTAATATGATTATTTCTTTTATTGGAATATATAAGAGTTATCTTTATAAATTATAAAACACTATGACAAGGTAATGTTTAACTTGTATATATTTATTTATTTTATTTATTACATTTTATATTATTTCACACGTGGGTTGGCATTTTCTTTAATATCTAAAATCGAAATCAAAATACATAATATATAATTAGCATAAAACAAACAATATAATATACATTCTCAATGATTAAAGATTAAATGGAAATAAATAAAAAATGATTGCACAGCCATCAGTTAGGTGGCGATATGCACTAAGCATGTAAACAACTAATGAACAAAGAAGAAGAAAGAAACAGCTTGTTGCGCTTTTTCTTAGCGTCTGTTTCTATAGTGAATCGTCGATTCGTCGCTCTGTTGAGAATGTCTTGAGTCTCAACCAGGAACATACTCTGAGTTGAATGAACTTACTCCCGGACGCATTTTTGGAACCACCTACCTCGAGTCAGCAAGGTTTGGAGTTAATCAACCGAGAGTTCAGGGTTTAGTTCACTGTAAGTTAACCCTGCTTTCTGGAATACACCTACGGTCTCTTTTAGCCTTATTAGTTTACCGTGATCACCAGTGTTTGGTTAATTATCCTAATCTGTCTATGTATTTAAGTTGCTCCCTTTCCGCCATTCGGGTTGAGTTTTGAGTCCATTATTAAGCTGTGAATTTTGGACTTTACCTGCTGTATCCTTTGCTTGGCTTAACACAACCTGTGACAATAAAAAAAGCTTGTTTCTTCTAAATTCTTTTCTTTTCCTATAAGTTATTATGATTCAACTCTGTCAAATGGGTAAAAAGGGTGAACTGCATATCCAATCAATATTATTTACACAGACAGCATTCGTTTTTGATGAAAAATTAACTGAGATTACAGGATGGGTTTTAAACAGCTAAATGTCAGAAGAAATGTTACAATCTGACAGAAAAAAAAACAAAACATGTTGCACACTTCACGTTTTAAAAGCAGTATCCAGTTTGTAGCTAGCTAGCTATTAAATGTTCTAATAATGAGCAAAAAGCTTCATCATGTTACCTGTGCCGTTGTAAACTTATAAACTCATTGAATGTAAAATACGAAAAGAAAAGCTTCCCAGTTAGAATTTTTTTTGTTCTAAAAATGTTCTAAGAACATTACCATTGTTCTAACAATGTTTTTAGTGGGTAGTTTTATTTTTGTTCCCAGAATATTCTCTCAAAAGAAAGGATAACTTTCTCTAAAAACATTCTAAAAATGTTTATTAATAACATTATTAGAACATTATCCCCTAACATTCTAAGTAAGATTTAAGCAGAGGATTAGATGTTGATGTCTGTTTTAAAGTAATAGTTTGATTTGATGTCACCATAATGGTGGTAAGTGTTGGCTTTAGCTGTGTAATTTGACACTTGACTTGGCAGTGTTGATCTTTAGCTGCTGTATTTTTTATTGTGACAAAAACAACAAGAGGACGTTTGGATGACGCTGATTGCTTGCTTATGGTAAGACATCACCACATACGTGGTCTGGTTACATGGTTTCACCCAGTCTAATGTATTGGGTTAGTTGGTATTATTTATTAAAGTGACTCAATGGGTCAACAGCCTGAGACCCAGCTAAATTTGAAGCAGATAATTTCAATAATTCGAGAAATGTTTTTTTTTTTGTCTTAGTCACACAAACATCAAGATTCAGTGTATGACTCTCAACAATGGTGACATGCTTCATGCAGCAATGTATTCTGGGTTCATCATACAAAACTCATCCATGGCACCCAGAATGCATTGCGGCATGAAGCATGTCACCATTTTTGAGATTCATACACTAATTCTTGAGGTCTTTGTGTAGCTAAGCATTTTGGGTTACAAAGAGGTCCATGAAAAAAGTAATTTAAAAAATAGACAAAAATATATATGATATAAATCTGCAGGATCCCTGTGTTGCAACACTTTTACTATAGTCACTTGCAGTAAATTAATAGCATAGACAATACTCCAGAAAAAAAACAGTTTAACAGATTGTTACATGACAAAATTTTTTACATCAACAAGTAACCCACATCACGTGATGATGTTTTTAAATTCTCTCCTTTTTCGCCATAACAAATATAGTTACAGCAGTTAAACAAAAAGTAACATTGAAAAGAGTCATACTGCCTATGTATTGATCACCATAATGGTGACGTCAAACTAAACTATTATTTTCAATAAACCATCAACACCTCTGTTAATCTGTATAATAACTTTTTTATATATTTATGACGGAAATAGTCAATCTTGTTTATAATAAGTGAAATTTGTAATACTGTTTTTGAAGTTATTTACGCTGGAGTTTGACATCAAACAAAGGTCAGGTTTTCACTTTCAACCAACATTTGACTTCTGAGCCCCATCTAGTATGATGGGAAGCTTTATAAGAATGTTAGAGGATAATGTTCTAACAATGTTATCAATACACATTTTTTAAATGTTTTTGGAGAATGTTATCCTACCTTTTAAAAGAACATTCTGGGAACTAAAATAAAACTTGCCGCTGAAAACATTCCCAGAACATGAAAAATTTCTAGCTGGGTTCAGGGTTAAGACATACTTTGCTGTATGAGTGTTACTAGTTCATTTAAGTTTTCCATCACACTGTAAGTTATGTGTTTTTCACATTTTAAACACTTTTTTTCTTGTCCAAAGAGGATAAAATAAAATAAAAAAGAACTAGAGACACTGTTAGCCTGGTTTTGGCAGAGCTCGCCCCCTCCATGCTTCTTTCTGCTGTGACGCTCGGACACTCTTCAAGACTTTCTCTTCTCTTCTTAATCCGCCTCCACCACCACCTCCATCGACTCTTACAGCGGACGACTTTGCAGTTTTCTTCACAAATAAGACAGGAACTATCAGTGACCAATTCTCCACACCGCAGACTGGGGACAACTTCACAATGACCAAAACACACTCTTTCTCCTCCTTCTCCCCACTCTCAGAGATGGACGTTTCCAAACTTCTCCTGTCCAATCATCCTACTACTTGTCCACTAGATCCACTCACCTCCTTCAAGCGATCTCTTTTTCAGTCATACATTCGCTTACTCACTTTATCAACTCCTCTCTTAACTCTGGAACATTTCTCTTAGCATTCAAAAAGTCTCGGATAAGCCCACTGCTCAAGAAACCGGAATCCCTTCTTCCATTCATTGCAAAGACACTCGAGCCAGCTGTGTTCAACCAGCTTTCTATGTTCCTTATACAGGACAACCTCCTGGACAGCAACCTATCTGGCTTCAAAAGTGGCCACTCAACCGAGACTGCTCTGCTCTCGGTTACTGAAGCCCTGCGACTAGCAAGAGCAGCTTCAAAATCCTCAGTACTCATCTTACTGGACCTGTCTGCTGCTTTTGACACTGTTAATCACCAGATTCTCCTGTCCACCCTCAGAAAGATGGGCATCTCTGGAAGCGCACTCCTGTGGGTTAAGTACTACCTCTCTGACAGATCCTTCAGTGTGTCTTGGAGGGGTGATGTTTCTAAGTCAAAACACCTTGCTACTGGGATTCCTCAAGGCTCAGTACTAGGACCACATCTCTTCTCCATCTGCATGACGTCATTAGGATATATCATTCAGAAGCATGGCTTTTCTTATCACTGCTACGCTGATGACACCCAACTCTACTTCTCATTCCAACCAGATGACCCGACAGTAGCTGCTCGCATTTCAGCCTGTCTGAGTGACGTTTCTAGCTGGATGAATGACCATCACTTTCAGCTTAACCTTACGAAGACAGAACTCCTGGTGATTCCAGCTAACCCATTGCTTCATCACAACTTCTCTATACCGATGGGTTCGTCAACCATTACTCCTTCGAGGACAGCCAGAAACCTAGGAGTTTTGATGGATCATCAGTTAAGCTTCACAGACCACATTGCTACAACGACCCGGTCCTGCGGATTTGCCTTATAAAACATTTGGAAGATTAGACCCTTCCTGTCAGAGCAACCCACCCAACTTCTTGTCCAAGCTCTTGTTCACTCCAGACTGGACTATTGTAATGCTCTCTTGGCGGGCCGTCCTGCATGTGCTGTCAAGCCTCTGCAATTGATCCAGAATGCAGCAGCCCCATAGGCAGGCACATACCTAAACTCAGTGGTTAAATCTGCCCTCCAGAAGTTTGTACTCTGCAAGTGAACGACGCCTTGTGGTGCCATGCCAAAGAAGTTCAAAATCACTCTCACGGACCTTTTCCTGGACAGTGCCCAGCTGGTGGAATGACTTCCCAATCTCAATCCATAGTCTTTACTCATTTTCAAGAAACATCTAAAGACTCATCTTTTTCGTCGGCACTTAACCTGCTTATACTAGCACTTTTCCTGTCTTTTAATTTATTTAAGAAAAAAAAAAACCTGGCTATGCCTTCTGTACTAGACTAACTGAGACTTCCCATGGCACTTGTATACTGTTGTTGTTCTCTTGTTGACCTGACTGCTTCTATTGATCTCATTTGTAAGTCACTTTGGATCAAAGCGTCTGCTAAATGATTAAATGTAAATGTTAATGTTTATATCCCCTTCTCCTGATGGCTCTCAGGTGGCTTCTGTTCCCAGGTTCCAGGATCCTCTCCCTCTCCCAACTCTAATAAGCGCTTGGGTAGCTCGCCACAATACATATATGTGTGTGTGTGTGTATGTGTGTGTGTGTGTTTGTGGAAGTATATTTGTATATGTATAGATAGATAAATGGATATATAGATAGATATGCTTTTTAGATAATTTAATGAATACAAATTTGTTTTGAAGTTATGCACAATAGTAATATATTTACATAATTTAATATATTTTTATGTGCATACACATTATGTTTTATATTTACACAATAAATATGTCGTTGTTTATTCACCCTCATGTTGTTTCAAACCTGTGTGGCTTTCTTTCTTCTGCAGAACACAAAATATTTTCTTGAGGTGAGTTGATGTGGTAAATATATGATGATAGAATTTCCATTTTTGGCTAAACTATGTCTTTAAGACTCATACAGCCATCATGCATAACAAAGAAAGAAATGCAGAAGCCACTCATCAGCACTAAACTCACCCCCCAATTTTTTTTTCCTCACTTCACTTTGTGAATAACTCTCAAACTCCTCCACTATTCATATTATCTCTGATATGTTTTCCCAAATAGAAGGAGAAATGCAAGGAGGGAGTCTGATGAGTTAAGCAAATTAGCATATATATTACACTCTTATTCAAAAAGTGACAAGAGACATTGTTAAACATTTGTCAAATGTATAATTTTAGCCCGTACCACTGAGTAGAAACCTGAACTGTGGTTTTCAAAAAATATTTTTGTGAGTCCACCTGTGTTTCAGTTTAAATTCCCTCCCTGGTGCTATGACGGCCAGATGGTTCAGTAAGCATAAGGTACCAAATAGTTTTAGTAATTCCTGTGTTGACAGCTGATTCAGTGATTTGTCTTCAAAGCCCTATTTCTCCTCTTCAATTTCATTTTAATTTTCTTTCTTTTCTTTTTTTCTCTCTCACTCCAATGAAATGTGTTTTTGGGCTGCTAAGGCAGGTGTCACATGTGTTGACAGACTGTTCAGACTAGCAAGTGTGTCTCTACAGATGATTTATGGTACATCAGTCTACTGAAAAACATGTGCTCCGAGTACTAAAGAATCAATTATTCAGCCTAAATATTACTAATTTTGTATAGAATTGCAATTTTGCTCCAGTCAGTTTGACTAGGCGACATGGAAACACGTCCATTAATAGCAGTGATGGAGGTCATAACATTGAACTGTTTCTGAATATTTTACAGTTACAGCCCCAATTACACTATGATTTATTTGGGGTTAGTGCATAGTCCTAACTGCTGGATGGCTGGTGGTTTTCTGTTTATTTATTAATTTATCTAAATTGTGTATTGTGTGTGTGTGTGTGTAATATGAAATGTTAGAATCTGAATCCAGTTTATAGAAAACTGCAATACACAAGGCAAAGAAATCAATATCAAGATGACTATGGTAGGATACGGGGTGATGATGGCACAGTTGATAAGATGCATGCCATTGGTCGGAGACCAATGTGTCCCTGAGCAAGACACTTAACCTCTAGTTGCTCCAGAGGCGTGCGACCTCTGACATATATAGCAATTGTAATTCGCTTTGGATAAAATCGTCAGCTAAATGAATAAATGTAAAAGTCAATATGATATACACAAGAAGAATTCTGTATTTTTAACGTTTTGTCAAGTCACCTTATTTGTATAGCCTTTTATACAATACTTATTGTGTCAAAGCAAGTGTCGAACAGGAAAATAGATTGTTAATGATGCGTCCCTGTTAATGATTTTCACCAAACTTGATCTTCGTAATGCCTATCATTTAGTCCATAATCAAAGAAGGTGATGAGTGGAAGACTGCCTTTAACACGCCCCTCGGTCACTTTGAATATAGGGTCCTCCCCTTCCATTTAGTCAACACCCCAGCCGAATTCCAGGCCCTTATTAACGATGTATGTATGCTAAATATTTTTTTTTGTGTACCTCGATGACATTCTTATTTTCTCTCCCTCACTCCGAGTTCATTTCCAACATGTTCATCGAGTTCTCCAATGTTTATTGGAGAATCGACTTTTTGTCAAAGCTGAAAAGTGCTCATTTCATTTAAGCAGAGGGAGTCGGTATGGATCCGGCGATGGTGCGAACAGTCACAGAGTGGGCCATTCCTGACTCTCAGGATGCGCTCCAATGCTTTCTCGGTTTTGCAAACTTTTACTGTCATTTCATACGTAACTTAAGCCAAGTCACCGCACCCCTTACTGCTCTAATTTCTGTGAAGTCGTGTTTCAGATGGTCAGAGGTGGCCCAGGCGGTTTTTGACCAGCTAAAGACGCTTTTTACCTCCGCTCCTATCTTACTCCCTCCCGACGTCTCGAAACAATTTATAGTCGAGGTTGACACTTCGGAGGTCGGGGTCAGGGCCATTCTTTCATATCGCTCCTCCATGGATGGGAAGTTTCATCCCTGCACCTTTTATTCTCACCGTTTTATGCCCGCTGAACATAATTATGATATAGGCAACCGCGAACTACTCGCCGTCAGGTTGCCGCTAGACGAGTGGAGACATTGGTTGGAGGGCTCCTCTGCTCCTTTCATCATATGGACCAACCATCGTAATCTCGAATACATACATTCAGCTAAGAGACTTAATGCTCGCCAAGCCCGTTGGGCTCTATTTTTTACGCTTTTCAACTTCTCCATTTCCTATCGTCCTAGTTCTAAGAATGTCAAGGCTGTATGTGGCTCCCTTCATCGGGTGGCAATACAGTAATCCTTACGGTTGTCGATTGCTTCTCTAAATCTGCTCGTTTCATCTCGCTCACTAAACTTCATTCTTCCAGAGAGACAGCCCAGATTATGGAAGATCATGTCTTTAAGTTACATGGTCTGCCCGCTGACGTAGTTTCAGATAGGGGCCCACAATTCTCCACCTTTTCTGGAAGGAGTTTTGTCATCTCATTGGGGCAACTGCCAGCCTTTCGTCAGGGTTTCACCCGCAAACCAACGGGCAGGCCGAGCACGCCAATCAAATTGTTGCTCTTATGCTCTGCAGCCTTGCTCATCATTGTCCCGCGTCATGGTCTGAGCAGTTGGGCTGGGCATAGTATGCACACAATTCCCTCCCATCCTCTGCAACAGGTCTTTCTCCTTTCCATTGTTGCCTCGGCTTTCAACCTCCTTTATTTTCATCTCAGGAGGCAGATTCCAATTCACCGTCTGTTCAAGCCTAAATCGATCGTTGTAGGTGCACTTGGAGGAGGGTGAGAACTGCACTTTGTCGCTCTAACGCCCGCATGCGCATCGCTGCCAATAAGCGCCAAATTAAAGTCCATGTTATGTTTGTGTCCAGCGAGTGTGGTTTTCCACTGCTAACTTACCATTACATTCCGATTCCCGTAAGCTTGCGTCCTGTTTTATCGGGCCTTTTCATATTGTTAAGATCATTAGTCCTGTTGCGGTACGGCTTCGCCTTCCATTCCATCTCGCCGCATTTTCTATTGGGTTTCAGGGTTTACGAGCGAAGAATTCTGTTTTGACTGATACCTCTTTTTCCGGAATGGATTTATGTTTCCCGTTGATTCTATGACTGTTTCTCATTTTCATTAAAAAGACTGTAATTGAGAATCTCGCCTTTTGGTCCCCTATCTCCAACCTAACAGGTACGGCAGCAAATTTATTGATTATTATGCCGGAATGAGAGTAGTTTGTAACTACAGAAGAGTCAAGTTATAAATAGGAAAAATATTGAAATTTTTTGGTCATTTTTGAGCGAGATGCTAACAGTCTAAAGTGCTACTGCCAGACCCAGAGAACGGCTGAATGAATTAAAAAATGGTTAAAGGTTTAACAGTTGAACATTTTAAAGTACTACTCAGTACTACTCTATAGGTACTCAAGATTAACAGGATATTGAGTGAAAACGAGCATTTCACCCCCCCTTTAAGGGAAGTTGAAAAATAAGCCTATTAAAAAAAACTAAAGTGAAGTGAAGTGTTACTTATAAGTATCCTAAAACATTTTGCATGGCATCTGTATTGTGAGAGTAATCATTTTGCTTTGTTTTTCAGTATGTTTTTAGTTCTGAGCTCTTCTAATTTTTAGAGAGTGTCTAGATTGATTGGTCTCTCTTGTTTGCCCACAGGGCCCAACAGATGCTGCCTGACACAGATGATTTGATTACAGTATTTTGTAACATGTAGTGACAGGCATCCAAAATCCATATTGCAGCCTGAGCATAAAAAACACTGTCACGCATTAGATTTCTATGCTCTTAACTCTGTGTCATATCCACCTGGCTCTTGACAGATTTTTACAGTCAGTGTCAGAAACTCCGGCAAAATCTCTTCACTCGATACAGTGCAACAGAGCTGAGAAGGCAGAAGAATTATTAAAGAAGTTCAGTTAATAAATTGTTTAAAATATTTTGTTAAATTAGATTACATTTCACCAGATTAAGGATAAGACTTTTGAAAGAGTCTCTTGTACTCCATACACGAGGCAAGTCACTGTGGACAGAGCTGTTTTTGATAAGGTAAAAAGGGTGTTTTTTTTACACAACGTTGAAGAATTTTAACCAAAGAATGTTACTAATATTTAATGAAGACTCTGAAGAGTCATACCAACTTGTGAAGGACGAGAATCCGAAATCTCCTTTAAATCTGTTTTTTGGTAACATTTGAAGCCTGTTTTTTATAATACATTATAAGGGTATTCTTAAGCCATTATAATGAATGCAAAATGCATTATAAAAAAAAAAAAACTAAAACCTTATGTTGTATCATCTCATGAATATTCATAAGAACAGTTTTAATATATTATAATATTTACTTATTTGTGGTTATAGCTTTTAAGAGTATGATTATTTATAACACAATGGACATTGCATTCACTTTTACAATGGATTAAATTTTAATCAGTGTAAATCGAGATTTTGCTATCTTTCTCTGCCTTTGAGAAAATGGAAGCTCAACCGGGCTGATCTTGAATCTCCTTGTTGTGACGTTGTAACGAGAATTTCTCTGCTTTGCCCGCCCAAATATTTACATATAATTCCGTCGCAATGTCAGCACAGGTGTTACAAACAGACGTTTATGATATGGATTTGACAGCACCGGCACAAACAGTGAGTAACAGTGTTCATTAATGCCTGATCTGTGATCAGTGATTTCTGATGTGTAGTTAATCATTCAAGTTCACACAGACTTTTTTTCAAAATCGTTTAATACTGTTTATGCATCAGTGAATCAAGCCAGTGACTAAAAGATCAACTTCACGTTGTTTCTCTTAGTAGCATGAAACAAATCTGTTATGTAAATTGTGATTTAACTACATAAAAACTATATAAAATAATTATGTAATCAACAAATCCACGATTCGTTAATCTTGACATCTGTAATATACATATCATCTCAAATACATATATATTTGAGAGGGGTTCCACATGTAATATGCATTTCGAATGCAAAGATGTCAGCCAATCACAACAGTTGTCGTTTACTCGGCGTCTCACAGCAGACATGCCCCTTCAAACAGAGCATTCAAGCCAGAGGGCTAATATCAGGATCTAAAAATGCTTTTTATTTCTAAATTTTAAATATAAAAATCATACTAACAATATAAGTACACCTAAGGAAACATTAAAAAGCATTTAAAGAAAAGGAAATAATCCATGTCATGGGACCTTTAAAGTGGACAAAGACCAATTATAAGTAGTAGTAGTAGTAATAATAATAATAATAATAATAATATTTTTTTTTCTATCAAACAGCCATTAGATCAGATATCAGATCAGTTGAATGTGTAATATGACACATTTGCTTTGAACTATTTTTTTATTGTAATATCAGTGAGGTTTCAGTCGGGGCCTTGAATAAGCAACTGTAAACTACATACCCCTTACACATCTCTGTAACATCTAACCCAACCATTTGCATATAATTCACATATTATGCCACACACAGGATCTCAACAACAATGACAGCTAATTAACAGATTGGCTAGATTGGTGTGGGTTAAATGCAGAGTGAATTTTTTATGTAGGATATTCCTGTTCACCCTCAACGAAATTAATTATAGGCCATTTTGTTGATATTCCACAAATGAAAATGATACCTAATAATAATAATACAAATTTCACACTATTTAATTTTTTATAGGGTCAGCAGAAAAGGCCCTGCTGACCCTGACGGCTCATCACTGGTAAATATATGCTAACACAGTGTTGTTTGGATGGTCAACCAACAGATAAACTGACTATAAATGTCTTTGCAAGTACATCAGCTTATTCTACCATACTAGATTCTACCATTCTTGAGCATAATAATTCTCTAATCAGAGTTAGTTGGCATTCGGTTGCAAAGTTGCTTATAATCGATTGATTAATGAGACCATCAAAATAAAACGTATTTTTTTTTTCAGTTGAAGTATAAAGCTCACAACAATTAATTAAGATTATAGATCCACAGGAAACACTCAAATAACCCTCAACATCCAACCACTTACAAGCTGTAGTAAGATACTGTATAGATCTTAAATAATCTCAAGATATGATACAGTCCATTATACAGTACATGAATAGATATTATATGGTGTTCATTGTGTGTTATAAATAATCACTCTTAAACTTTTAACCACAAATTCGTAAGTATGCATTATAATTATTGTTATGATGATTCATAAGCTGATATAACATATTATACTTTTTTTTTTCTTCAATTTTTTTATAATGTTTTATGCAATCATTATAATACGTCAAGAATACCCTTATAATGTATTATGAATACAGGCTTCATAAAAAGTGTTTTTAACCCCATCAACCCCGTCATCTAAATCCAAATCATTTTAAGTATTTGAATTTAAAAAAATCCCAAAGTGTATGTGAAAAGACTCAGTAGCTGTGGTTGGAGGATGGGTCACACAAGAATCCAAGCAAGCACAAATTCCACTATTTTATTTATTCATTCTAAAGTGAGCAAGGTCAGCATGGTCAACTGAGAATTTGGAGTAATCGCACAGCTGAGATGGCACATTTTATATGCTTCATTAAATCCTGCCCCAGCCAATGGCAGATCTGATTTCCACATTCCATCATCAATTCATTTTACTTCTACATTGAATTACAATGTAATCTTACTAGTATTCATAAGCACTTCTATGTTTCATACAATAATACATAATGTACAATGTATACTGAGCATCTAAATCATAAAGCTTTAATGTACAAACAACTATATATATTAAGGATTATGCAGTAAGAAAGTAATAAAAAACATTACGAGAGAGAGAGAGAGAGTGAGAGAGAGAGATTAAAATATAATATTCATATCATATATTTAATATTCATTGATATAGCCCTTTCAAATGGTGAGGACAATACATTGCCAAGTCGAGGGTAACCGCAGTGCTCTTTGTATTCTGTAACTATTTGCTAACCTCTTTTAGCAGAAATCCATGTTCAATGAAAAGCTTTCAGGAGAGAGAGCAAACCAATGAGTGTTAACTAAGCTCTTTAGATGAGTAGGCCAGAAAAAGAGCCCACTGTCTTTAGTCATTCTTTTGATTTAATGCTGTTAATTCTTGTCAATGTTTCTGCGGTCCTCAGAGGTTCAGGCTCAGCTTTGATCGGCCTGCAATAGACATGCTCTGAGGAGCCTTCTTTTTAACTGAAGGCAACAAGAGTTCAGATGAGGTCAAGAACACTTAGAAAGGAAACATCAGACTGCATAATAAACATGACCTGGACCTCCTGTCTAAACGGGTCACTTTATTGCCCCTCAAGTCCACTTATAATGTTAGTCAAGGTTTCTTGCACCAAAATCCTTTGTGGGTGGAGCTGAAGGATATATATCCCAATAAGTTTATTAGTTTATGGTAAAACTGTGAAATGTAAATGGAAGGAAATTTCATATGCAATTCATATAATATTTTTTTTTAAGTTATTTATTTATTTCATTTATTTATGTGTGTAGTATGTGGTGACTGATTTGGAAGTTTTGGGAACTTTGTTTCAGTAAATGGTCTTTTTGGACTGAGAATGATGTTTTGAGTTCTGAAAATTACTGTATAGTACACAATATGACCTCTTTAATAGAGGACAATTGTCAAAATTTATGAGCGTCCCACACACGGAGTCATTTTAAAGCTCTTTTTTTTTCTGATATGAAGGTTTTCATTAAACTGTGGGTGTGTTAATACACAGTTCCTACCATTTGTGTGAACAGCACTAATTATAGGTTATAGTGACTAGAAAGCTATAATCTGAACAGATGGAATGGGAATAAGCATCAATCATTGCAACACCTACTGCACTTTTTACTAAATATAACTTATGTCAATAGCTTTTGAATCTCAGGTCACATTACATGCAGTTTGATTATATCTGGCACGTTGATGTTTTTCAATACTATATAACGTAATTATTTTCTTGGATGGATTTTGTTGAGTCAGCACTGGCATGCCAGTATTCCAAGTAATATTTACATTACATTTACAATTTGGCGGATGGTTTTATCAAAAGGATCTTTCATTGATTGAAGGTATTCTGTTACTTCTTGCAAGAGGTGCTGAAGTAATGGCCTTATTGATGGCTCTGGATTTGTTTTGGTGGATTGGACAGTTGTCCAGCATACATTTACTCCCTGTAGATGCTTCATGAACCCTGAACCAATGGGCTTCTTATTACAGGCACCTCAGGCTGGGAGCTAATTTAAAACCAGGCTAATGGCATCTTCTGCATTTTTAAAAATTGCTGTAGATCTATGATACCCACCTGCTGCTCCGTCCTTTCCTGTACTGATAATATTGGCTTGTCCTGTTAAGGCAGAATTGCCAAATATACTTTAAGATATATGAAAATTACAGTGCTGTAGGGATGACATATTTTTATGGGCCAAAACAGAGGAAATAATGAATATTTTTGCACTTTTGTTTCCATCATCCTGAATAAGGTGTGTGGAAAACACAATCTCAATATATTTTAAATTTTAGTCTATGACATAAAATACAGCTGTTATACCCAAAGGTGATCTAAATAGAACTAGAGTTTGTCTGGGACATTAAATACCATCACAACAAACAGGTAGACCACTTTTACATTATAATAGCACATTAGAAGATATTCTAATGTTTTAAATAAAATCTAAAAGAGTTGTAACTTAATTAAAGGGATAGTTCACCCCAAAAGACAATTCTGTCATTAATAACTCACCCTCAAGTCATTCTAAACCCATAAGATCTCCGTTCATCTTCAGAACACAAATTAAGTAAAATGGTGGAAGATGGTAACTCGTGGGAGAATTGTTGAATAAAGTAATTTTTTTTCTTTGTGCAAAAAAGTATTCTTGTAGCTTTGCAAAATTTAACTTAAACCACTGATGTCACATGGACTGTTTTACCAATGTCTTTACTATGTTTCTAGACCTAGGGATATTACAGTTGCGTTGCTGTCTACGGAGGGTTAGAGAGCTCTAAGATTCCATAACAAATATATTAATTTGTGTTCTGAAGATGAGCAAAGGACTTACAGGTTTGGAACAACATGAGGATGAGTAATTAATGACAGAATTTTCATTTTTGGATGAGCTAACCCTTTAAGGATGGTGACGCTGAAGCCATGTGGTTTAGTTTGTTTATAACATATGTTTAGCTTTTACTTCTTGTGACTGTATTTAGACTTTAAAAGGAAAATTCATGAATATTATCATGATAAAAAAAAAATATGTAAGACGACAATTTTTGTTGGTCACACATCTTACTTTCTTCAATAATCCTATGGCCAATGGAAAAATCCCATTGGGTTTTTACCGATAGTTCCAGGGTGATTTTGTTGTAGGCTGGCTAACAAAAATACATAATTTTAAGACCTTGTGAAACAGTTTGACAAGCACAATTGCAAGTCATTTCATGTTGATGTATTTTGTGTATTTCATGTCGATGTATATTGAGAGGAAATTAGGAGGAGATACACTAATTGGGCTTGTCCTTTATTAAAATAGTTAATAGGCTATTAGTTATACACAAACATCATCATTGGCTACTTGGTAACGCTAGTCAGTTGCAGTAGCACTGAAAATTTAAATATTTTACTTCATGGGGTTTTAATAAAAATCCTTAGCTTATTCCAGGACATCTTCATTTATTCACCCTCATGTTGTTGTAAACTAGCACGACTTTCTTCTATGAAACAAAAGATTATATTAAAAAAAAATGTCTCAACTGTTTGTGTGCATATAGTGATAGTCTACAGCAACACTGAATTTTATTAAATTAACAAATTAACCATTTTACTTAATCACCCAGTGCACTATAAAATTATGAAGCAACATCATTTTTATTTTTATTTTAATGTAAACACTGGGGAATGGTTATTTTAGACTGCATGACAGCTATCACTGATTACAAGAGAGATCATAGACTGGATTTTGCCTTATGAAATGTCACCTCTGCAAGTTTTTTTTTCTTTTTTCCGTCCGTACCTTGTATCAAGCCTTTTCTTTTTTCCCACACATTCATGTTACAACTCACTGTGACTCATCACCTGGAGGGGATAACAGTGATAACCTGAGTCACATTCCCAGAGTTTAGTGCAAAACAGTCAATATATTCACATGCAAGTACTAGTTTTCTGACATTTATGTATGTAAAATATTCACGGTATAATTCATGAAGTATTATCATACTGCCTTGGCTCTGGCCCACCAATATTTATCCACACTGTTAAACACAAACCCTTAATTTAGTCTTTCTCTGTTGCAGTGCTTCGTGGACAGCAAATATGAATGGCCTTTTAAGTGAAAACATGATCCAACTTTAAATTATTCACCACTGTATATGCAAAAGACAACTTCGATTCAATCCTGTCAGGAGATGTTGAGATGTTGTACTATAAGCAAAACAGTAATAAACTAGAAAAATAGGTTTGTTGAGACAAACTTTAAGTTGGCTTGAGAAAGCCTGACCAGAAAGTTTAAAGAAGTTAGAAGTTTATAGTTTAAAGTTAGATTGATAGATTAGTTGAAATAAAGAAAGATATATTAGTTAGAAAGAATGACAGATAAATTAGTTAGAAAGATTTATATAGATTAGTTCAAAAGAAAAAATGATAGATAGATTAGTTTGACAGAAAGAATGCATGCGACTAACACGTGTCTAGCATGATTAGCAAGTTACAAGCATGTTGTTAGCATGACTAGCATGTCGCTACCATGTTTCTAGCTTTACTAGCATGTTGCTAGGATGTTTCTAGCATGATTAGCATGTAAATAGCATGTTGTGAGCATGACTAGCATGTCGCTACCATGTTTCTAGCATGTTTCTAGCATGATTAACATGCTGCTAGCATGTTGCTAGCATGTTTCTAGCATGATTAGCATGTGACTAGCATGTTGCTAGCATGATTTTAGCATGATTAGCATGTCGCTAGCATGTCTCTAACATGATTAGCATTTCGCTAGCATGTTTCAAGCATGATTATCATGTGACTAACATGTAGCTAACATGTTTCTAGCATTATTAGCACGTTGCTAGCATGTTGCTAGCATTTTGCTAGCATGATTAGCATGCGACTAGCATGTTGATAACATGATTAGCATGATTTTAGCATGTTGTTATTATGTTTCTAGCATGATTATCATGTGACTAGCATGTTTCTAGCATGAATAACATGTTTCTAGCATGACTAACATGCAACTAGCATGATTTTATCATGATTGGCATTTACTATCATTTTTATAGCATGATTAAAATGTTTGCTAGCATTTCGCTAGCATGATTAACATGTTGCTAGCTTGTTTCTAGCATTACTAGCATGCGACTAGCATGTTGCTAGCATGATTAGCATGTTGTTAACATGTTTCTAGCATGACTAGCATGCAACTAGAATGTTGCTAGCATGATTTTAGCATGATTAGCATGTTGCTAGCATTTTTCTAGCATGCGACTAGCATGTTGCTACCATGATTTTTCTAGCATGATTAACATTTTGTTAGCATGTCGCTAACATGTTTCTAGCATGATTAACATGTTGCTAGCATGTTTCTAGCATGACTAGCAAGCATGATTTTAGCATGATTAGCATGATGCTAGCGTGTTTCTACCCTGATTCAAATTTTGCTAACATGTCGCTAACATGTTTCTAGCATGATTAACATGTTGCTAGCATGTTACTAGCATGACTAGCATGCGACTAGCAAGTTGCTAGCATGATTTTAACATGATTACCATGTTGCCAGCATATTTCTAGCAATCGACTAACATGTTGCTAGAGTTATTTTACCATGATAAGCATGATGCTAACATGTTTCTAGCATGATTATCATGATGCTAACATATTTTTAGCATGATTAACATGTTGCTAGCATGTTTCTAGCATGATTAGCATGATGTTAACATGTTTATAGCATGATTAGCATGCTGCTAGCATGTTTCTATAATTATTAGCATTGTTGCTATCATATTTCTAGCATGACTAGCATGTTGCTATCATGATTACCATGTTGCTAGCATGTCACTAGCATGTTTCTATCATGATTAACATGCAACTAAACATGATTTTACCATGATTAAAATTGTTGCTATAATATTTCTAGCATGATTAACATACTGCTAGCATGTCGTTAGCATGTTTCTAGCATGATTAACATGTTTGCTAGCATGACAAGCATGCGTCTCGCATGTTTCTGGCATGATTAGCATGTTGTTAGCATTTTTCTAACATGATTAGTATGTTACTAGCATGATTACCATGTGACTAGCATGTTGATAGCATGATTACCATGTTGTTATCATGTTTCTACCATGATTAGCATGGGACTAGCATGTTGCTAGCATTATTTTATCATGATTAGCATGTTGCTAGCATGATTAGCATATTGATAGCATGTCGCTAGCATTTTGCTAGCATGATTAGCATGCTGCTAGAATGTTGTTACCATGTTTCTAGCATGATTAGCATGCGACTAGCATGTTGCTAGCATTATTTTACCATGATTAGCATTGTTGCTAACATATTTCTAGCATGATTAGCATATTGCTAGCATGTCGCTAGCATGTTTCTAACATGATTAACATTTTGCTAGCATTACTAGTATGCGACTAGCATGTTGCTAGCATGATTAGCACATTGTTAGCATGTTTCTAACATGATTAGCATGGGACTAGCATGTTGCTAGCATGATTTTACCATGATTAGCATGTTGTTAGCATGTTTCTAGCATTATTAGCATATTGCTAGCATGTCGCTAGGATGTTTCTAGCATGATTAGCATTTTTCTAGCATGACTAGAATGCGACTAGCATGTTGCTAACATGATTAGCATGTTGCTAGGATGTTTCTACCATGACTAACATGCGACTAGCATGCTGTTACCATTATTTTGGCATTATTAGCATGTTGCTAGCATGTTTCTAGCATGACTAGCATGCGACTAGCATGTTTCAAGCATGATTTACCATAGTTTACCATGATTTACCATAGTTTACCATTATTTACCACGATTTACTATAGTTTACCATGATTTACTATAGTATACCACGATTTACCATGTTCAAGTATCATTTACTGATTATAGTATGATTTATCATAGTTTACCATGATTTACCATAGTTTACCATGATTTACCACGATTTACCACGATTTACCATAGTTTACCATGATTTACTATAGTATACCATGATTTACCATGTTCAAGTATGATTTACTGATTCTAGCATGATTTAGCATATTTTACCATTATTTACCACGATCTACCATAGTTTACCATGATTTACTATAGTATACCACAATTTACCATGTTCAAGTATGATTTATTGATTCTAGCATGATTTACCATAGTTTACCATGATTTACCATAGTTTACCATTATTTACCACGATTTACCATAGTTTACCAGTGATTTATTAGTCTACTAAAACTCAGAATTTCAGGCATTCTAAATTGTTGACAGCAAAAAATATTCTTTATGCTTTTTATATTAATTTAATTAAATTTAAGGCCTAATTAAATCTATATCACACAAAGATAAATTCAGTAAAGCAATACGTGTCTTACATTTTAGATATAATATTACGTTTGTGCTTATTTTTCCAACGAAAGTAGTTCCAAACAAAGATTACATCATTCTTTTGCATCTCTAAACAATGGATGATGTTACTGAATGAATCCAAATTTTTGAACGAATCGGTTAAATAAATGATTCAGTGATTCGCTCATTAATACGGTCAAATGCTTTGTTTCTGAACGAATCAGTCATTTGAATCATAGACAGTAAAAGAAATGGACACAGCGACCCCATTGGATTCAACGGAGACAAGTGTAGTCAATTAGAAGCACGCACTTCCTGGGGGTCGGCGTATTGCGCATACTTTAACTGAGCTTGATGACGTAGATGTGACGTGAGCACCCTGTAAGTCTTCTAATCGCTGTGCCAAGAGAAATCTGAATAACCCACCGAATCTTCCAGAGAAGGCGAGCGCGAATAGGAGCGCATTTTGGTAAGTATTCTGATTAATTATCTCCCATGACTTTATGCCTCCACATCCACCCGATAGCCTCATAGACAGTAAAAGATTGCCTGCGAGCTTCTTCTCCTGTCCATACGGTAATTTCTCTACTGTGTGACAGAAAGTCACTGGTTTTGAGGCAAGCGTTAGCCTATTTTTTACAAAAACTGCTTCTACGTGACCATAACGTAAGATACAAGGTAATGGGGCCTTTTATACATTTTCGTGTTTCTTTAGAAACAATTAATGGACAAATGGAGTCTTTAAACACCTCAGATGTAAAGTTATTCGCTGTCAAAGTGACGCCAAAATGAATGGGAGTCAATGGAATGCTAACAGCAAGTGGGGGTCCGCTAGCCAATGGTGGCGCCCAGGGGTGCTTCAAAAAAATATGAAATCCTGGTTTGAATGAATCGGTTGAATCTCAATGACTCACTCATTAACATTCACTTACTGTCACCTATTGGCGGTTTTAATTTCACTTTTCGACTATGTTATTTTTTTATTGTTTTAAATTATTTCAAACATCAGTATTCAACGTTTTATGTTAAAAACAAAACATTAAGCCTATTTATTCATGTGTAACTCCAGGTTAAATTCATCCATGCCCTCGCTGAAATACATTAAACTGTAGGCTAAATGTTATTTCAGATGCAGATTCCAGAAATGTTTTCTTATGTTGGACTGAATGACACTAAGTACCAGATGAAGTGCTTCTTATTCTTACCCAGAAATACAAAATGGAAGAAACAGTTAAAACTAAACAATCTCGCTACTCAAGCTTTGTGTATGAACATTTTTATATATGTATTTGCTTCTTTTCCATTTTGCATTTACTTGTACTTTTTCTTACAATACTTCAGTACGTTTAAGATTTAAACAATACTTTTCGTACTTAAGTACAATAAATATCAAATACTTTAAGACTTTTACTCAAGTAATATTCTAAACGGTGACTTCAACTTCTACCAAAGTAATTTTCTGGTAAGATATCTGTACTTTAACTTGTGTATAACTTTCAGGTACTTTATACACCACTTCTAAATAAGAGTACTGTACTTACTACAGAGAAAATATATACTTTAAAAGAATACACTTGAGTTTTAGCTTAATGTTTTCAGACACTTAATCATATGTAAATTAAATGAAAATATTTTATAGTTGAAAAGGTACTTTGAATTAGCTGATGAACTTTAGACTTAAGTCACTTTAATTCTGTTATCTTTAAAATATGTTCACTCTGAAAGTAATATAAAATAAAAAAACTACAGGAAAAATTATAATCATACTTTTTTATGTGCTCAATCAAAATAACTGTACTTGGTCCCACTTTATATTAGGTGGCATTAACTACTATGTACTTAAATAAAAAAAATAAGTACAATGTACTTATTGTGTTCATATTGTATTGTAAAACACTTTTGCTGCTATTGCGGTGGGATGGGGTAAGGTTAGGGAGAGGGTTCGAGGTATGGGTAAGTTTAAGGGTGGGTTAAGGTGTAAAGTATGGGTCAACAGTGTAATTATAAATGTAATTACAGAAATTAAATACAGATGTAATTACATGTCATTTTTTAAAAATATAAGTACAATGTAAAAACATGTTTGTACACAATAAGTACATTGTACTAAATTATTAATTAAAATGTAAGTACATAGTAGTTAAGGCCACTTAATATAAAGTGGGTCCCTCTACTTTAAAGCACAGCAAAGGATTGTTAAAATATAATCATTTGAGATGTATTTTACTGTAAGTGTTAAGAAACATTGCCTGTCCCGGTACTCACACTGACTAGGTCTTTACACTTGACCACTTGTCTAATTACATGACTCAATGAAGTAGAAATGTAGCTGGTGTTTTATTAAAACTCTTTTTTTCCCCTCTTTTTTATTAAATAAATAAATCCAAAAATGTCAAGGAAGATGAAGATCAAACTAAATATATAATGATGAGAACAGACCATGAACATCAGAAACAACCATGGTTCCCAGAGGGAACGAGATGCTCCGTGAGGGCCCTGAGGAGGATCAGGCCCAGTAAACTGAGGTGTTATCCTTTCCTCCCCAGGTGGGGCTGCCCTCAAGGACCTGACAATGGTGGCGTCAGGACCACTTAGTTGAGGTCTTCTTTGACAAAATAATTACATTTTCAGTTTAAAAGAGCCTGACCGAAAGCATCACTCATTCTTTCTGTGGAGGGGTGCAGGTTGCAAAGCCCTGTTTTTGAGACTGGTGGTATGAGGAGCTTGACGGCATGGGCCTGAGTGCAACGAGGGGGGAAACGTTGGAACACCGCCACTTGCTTCCTCGACTCCTGAAACCTCTTGATGACAGTGTTGACAATAAAGCAGACTTGACTTGACTTGACTGCATCTCTGAAAAGGCCAGAGAGTGAGAGCAGGGTGTCTAGGAGGAAGAATCTGTCCTTACATTGCATATCGGCCATATTCAATCACAGATGCTGCACAGTGGCCACCATTACTGCCATTTAATGGAGGAAGGCTCTGGGTGTTTCTTTGGTGGCCCTAAGGGAGAAATCTGTGGCCCGACACAGTTCAGCTACCATGTCGAATTCTTCTTTCCCCCCCCTGTCATTCAGGTCCCTGAGCAGGTCAGAATGGTATGCTTCTAACACTGCCATGGTGTGGACACATGTGTCACCCTGAACTGCCGCCCGTATAAGATTTCCCAACCAGAATAGATGTCAGCCTAATGGATCTGGTGGAAAGGCAGGTGTAAGAGGGAGGCTATGCGGGAGCCCAGGAAAACAATGGCTGAGTGGAATCAATGATAACTCAGGATATTCAGGAGATATCTGTGGAGGTTTCAATCAGATGCTACATGCAGACAAGGTTTTGGAAACATTCCTCAGAGATCTTGGTCCATATTGACATGATAGCATCACGTAGTTGCTGCAGATTCGTCGGCTGCACATACATGATGTGAATCTCCCGTTCCACCACATCCAAAGATGCTTTATTGGATTGAGATCTGGTGACTGTGGAGGCCATTTGAGTAAAGTGAACTCATTGTCATGTTCAAGAAACCAGTCTGAGATGATTTGAGTTTTGTGACATGTTGCATTATCCTGATGGAAGTAGCCATCAGAGGATGGGTGCATTGTAGTCATATAGGGATGGACATGGTTAGCAACAATACTCAGGTAGGCTGTGGCATTTAAACAATGCTCAATTGGTACTAAGTGGCGCAAAGTGTGCCAAGAAAATATCCCCCACACCATTAAACCACCACCACCATCCTGAACCGTTGAAACAAGGCAGGAGGGACCCATGCTTTCATTGTTCTTTACGCCAAATTCTGACCCTACCATCTGGATGTCGCAGCAGAAATCGAGGCTCATCAGAGCAGGCAATGTTTTTCTAATCTTCTTTTGTCCAATTTAGTTGAGCCTGTGTGAATTGTAGCCACTGTTTTCTGTTCTTAACTGACAGGAGCGGCACCCGGTGTGGTCTTCTGCTGCTGTAGCCCATCTGCTTCAGGGTTCGATATGTTTTGTATTCAGAAATTGTATTTTACATACATTGGTTGTGGTGCAGAAGAGTTTAATTAATTAAAATAAAAATTATTCAAGTATAATCAATGTGAATACAGCCATTTATGTATAAAAGTATTCTACTATAATAATTGTGTACATAAAAATCAAGGCCTTATAAGTGCATCATGATCCCTTAACAAAGATGTATTGTATGAAATGTATTCAACATGGGCACAGCTTTGGAAAGCACTGTATAAAAGAGACACAGACTCTAGGGATTGTTCTGCAGAGCTTTTTCTCGATTTTATCATTCTCTGTTAACCCTAGATGACATGCATGAGAATCCCAGTAGATCAGCAGTTTTTGAAATACTCAGACCAGCCCGTCTGGCACCAACAACCACTCCACGTTCAAAGTCACTTAAATCCCCTTTCTTCTCCATTCTGATGCTCAGCAAGTTGTCTTCACCACATCTAGATGCCTAAATGCATTGAGTTGCTGCCATGTGATTGGCTGATTTGTGTTCCCAACCACGGGTGTACCTAATAAAGTGGCCGTTGAGTATATCTATCTATCTATCTGTCTGTCTGTCTGTCTGTCTGTCTGTCTGTCTGTCTGTCTGTCTGTCTGTCTATCTATCTATCTATCTATCTATCTATCTATCTATCTATCTATCTATCTATCTATCTATCTATCTATCTATCTATCAGCATCTTGGGAGGGTGTGTCATTGGGAAGATATGTGCCATCTAGATGGCTCCAACACGTGGAATGCAAACCAAGATGGATTTCCGGTCCCAACTACAGATACCAGGTTTCTCAGCAGTGGCAGGGTCATACACCAGTGCCCATACAGGGTCCCTGAATCTTGGCAAGAAGCTATCAAAAAGGGGGTAGGAGAAATGTTAAAACTAGGGATCACTGATGAATGTGCCTGGTCAAGCCCTATCATGCTGGTTCCCAAACCAGATGAAAACAAAAAGATTTGGTGATTATTTAATGAAAGTGAATGAAGTGTCGCAGTTTGGCCTTATCCAATGCCACATGTAAATAAGTTGATTGATTAGCTGGGCAACGCCAGATTTATTACCAGCATTGATTTAACCAAACTGGCATGTTCTCCTTTCTTCAGCATCGAAGGAAAATACAGCCTTCGCTAACCCAGAGGGGCTATACCATTATGTTTGTCTACCTTTTGGCCTTCACAAGGCAGCAGCAAATTCTCAGAGGCTGATGGAAAACATCCTCCGACCTTCATCAAAAAAATTGATAAATAAAAAAATATATATAATAATAAAAATAAAAATAAACTTTCCTTGGCTTGATCTCAGCCTGGACTTGATTTCTGATGCACACACACACACACACACACACACACACACACACACACACACACACATACATATATATATATATATATATATATATATATATATATATATATATATATATATATATATATATATATATATATATATATATAAATTAATTAGCATTCCAAAAACATAACATCTGAAGTGACTGTTTATTCTGGCTTCATATATATATATATATATATATATATATATATATATATATATATATATATATATATATATATACATATGAAGCCAGAATAAACAGTCACTTCAGATGTTATGTTTTTGGAATGCTAATTAATTTAGAGAAGAAAAATGACTTTTGGATGTATACTTCACAGTCTATGTTGCTGCAAGTTGATGTCAGGTATAATAAAGATGTTCCATGAGATATTTTATCAATCTGACAGTTATTTTCTTGTTCTGAAAAGCTCACAGAGTTTAAAGTGTTTGTTTTTGCAGAACGATTGCATGTTAGGTGAGTAAGCACTCCTTCATCCTAGTCTGGGACACGTCAGTATGCATTAGTGCTTACACGACGATTGCAAGGAAGCCATGTGTCTCTACCATTTCCAGACATAGATTACAACATTCTTATTCTCCACCCAGAATATCAAGACAGCTCAACATCACAATAGAAAAATCTGTGTACAGTTGAAACTCAGAAAGAGCATGGTCATATTTCACCCTATTTCTGCCTAAAACCAAAAGAAAATGAACAAATTTTGACATACAATTTGTATTTTTAGAAACCTTTCTTATGCTGGAATGATGCTGTTGTCCAGGACACATCAGACAGCATTAGTGATTACACTACGAATGCAACTCAAATAAAATCAATATGTATCAAATGCTTTTAATATAATATATAATATATATATTAGAAAAAAATATGTATACTTTTATTGAGCAAGGGTGCATTAAATTGACTGTAAATAAATGTATAAAGTTACAAAACATTTTTTTATTTAATAAGAAATTGTCAAATAATACTTTAAAGGTGTCATGTGTAAAAATTGAGGTAAAAATATCCAAAACATGACCTACAAGCATCAAAAGAATGAGAAGAAATAAGGGCGATGATGTCAATAAAAAAATGTCAAGTTATAGTGCTGCAGAGATATCAACCTTAATTAGCATTAGCATTACTAGCCCCGGCCCGACAGGTGTCGCAATACCAGTTTCGAACATGGGAGGTGGTATGCGGGCAACATAACCACCAGCCAACCTGCAATACACAAATAACTCGCACGGCTTGTGGGTGTACTTGAACCTGATGTCAGTCATGTGGAAAGTACAGCCCACTACATCATTTCAGTTAAGGGAAGAGAGCGGAAGGATGGCTGAAGCCCTTGGCAAGAGACCACCACCTGCTACAGGGAAACAACCGCGCTCGGAATCACAAATCAAATCTGATAAGAAAAGGAGCCGAACCAGAGTAAACATCGGCACTGCTTTCCATCGCTGGAGACAACTGATGGACCTGAAAGAAATGAGGCTCGACTCCAAATTTGCAACATTTCTTTTGGATTGGTAAGTTAGATGCTGTTAGTATTTCGCTAGAAGTTTGTTTTGTATGTTTGTGTATTTTTTTCGTGAAGTTATAACATAGAAATTTATCGAAGGCTGTTCGATAAACGTGCTAATGTTAGCGATGGCTAACTGGAGCTGTGTGGCGTGAAAGCGTGTGAAAAGAGTCAATTGCGTGTGTCTCACAGTGAATGCTTGAGAGTTAGCAGCTCTGGTTACGTTGGTTGGCGCTAGCTTGGTCAACATCAGCTGTCTGATGTTGACCAATGATGTTGACAGAATGCTGTCTGTCAAATTAATTCAATTCATATAATGTGTATATACAACTCAAAATGTAATATGAACAAAACGAATATGAACATATTCACTAGTAAAGTTGAAAGGGAGTAGCTTGAAGATGTCATGTTTCAAAATCACTTGACATCACCCAACGTTCCTCTAGAGGCAAAAACGTCCTTCTTAGGCTTCTGCCATGGCTCTAGGGTTGTTGTGAAGGTAGGGGCGGAGCATAGAGACTATGCCGTTTCTGGTTTGTTACTCTAGAGTAGACCAATTAACTTTATTGAGGCATACTGCCCCCATCTGGTATGGAATGTGGAGTATTACTTGATTTTTTTGCCAGACATGACAGATGGCACCTTTAAAAGAATTCAGCACTGCATTTTGTGGGTAAATTAGATGTAAAATATATAAAACTACAAAACTGTTTTTCTGTTTTATTTTTTATAGTTTTTATCAAATAAATGTAGTCCTGTTGAGCATAAGAGACAAAGTCAAAACATCTTACTGACCCCAAACCTGAGAGGTAATTTATATTAACATTTGACAGAAGCATTTATCTGAAGCAACTTACAGTGTATTCCCTGGGATTCAAACTCAAAACCTTATGTTGCAAGCTCCATGCTCTAGTTTTCTTAATTCATTTCAAAATTTAAATTAAAAGCTTTATTTTCTATATGTTCTCTGATACAGATGTATCTTGTTTTAATGATGTTGAAATATTTCTCTGGAAAAAAATACTTAAGATTTTTATTTATTTATTTATATTTATTGCTTTGCAGGTATAAATGGGCCTTTCCTGGGATGAAATTTTGGGAGGGGTTGACATATTTTTGTTGATTTATGCTTACTGAAGTGTATGTGAGTAGCTGTTCTTGAGTTAGGTAAAGACGGGGCTGCTGGTGACTAACAGGAAGTGGGTGCCAGAACTTCCTCTTATGTCAGTCCATTCATATGAGAGACCCATCAGTGTGATGACTAAAGGTCTGTTCACACCAAGCATGATAACAATGAAGATAATGATAAAGATATAGTTCTAAAAATCGTTCTCAATATTAAAGAATAGCGACCACACCACAACTATAATGATAAAGGCACAGAGAAAAAATATATTTGAATCACTTTCAGAACAATTTTTTTTCTTCTGATGAATGATAAAAACATTGTCAACCAATCAGAATCAGTCCTGCTGTAATGAGCTCGAGAATTTAAAGCAGCATACGTGCGTCCACTTAGAATACACAAACAATATCGTTTGCTGGTGTGGACGCTAATATCGTTATCTTTAAAGTTAACTTTATAGTTATCATTCTTGGTGTGAACAGGCCCTTAGACTGGACCCATGTAGCTGAGAAGCTTCAAGCACCTCTTCAAAAACCTCTTGTGCTGTGTTCTAATCAACAGCAGCCCCTGCATTTCATAGTTTCATCTAAATGAGTCCCCATTAACTGCAACCCTCATAAACAAAAACAACATTTATGCATTTATTTATTTGTTATTTTTTTCCAGATTCTTCAAGAACAAGATGCTTATTCTCAACTTTATTTGTGATTAATATTCCAAGCATTATGAAACCATATGGTTCTTGGATGAGAAACAGCATAAAAAATAAGCGACTGATCATCTTCTCAGTGGTTCTCTGCCCACTGGAGGTGAAGCTTATCTGTCAATAATGATTTAAATTTTAATTTGCAACCCATCCCAACCCATATATATATATATATATATATATATATATATATATATATATATATATACATACTGTCTATATTGTTAAAATCTGACGTACACTGTAAGTGCACTTATATATAAGTATATAAGTAAATGTATATAAGTAAGTGTAAGTGCACTTACAATATATATAAACTGAACTCGCAGATATAATATTATAATAGTCCATTTAAGTGTACTTAAAGATTAAACTTTCCTCTAATGTTTAACTTCAAATGTTTCTTAAAGGGATCCCTGGGTATTAAAACATGCATAGCTTAATATAACATAAATGCTGTCTCTTAATGAAGCATGTAGTAGAAAACCCATGAAAGATGAATGTTATTTTAAAAAATCAACATCGTTTTTACAATATGGGAGGCACCATTATTTTATGTGCACAGTACATTTCTGCGTTGATGACGTCAAATTGTTGCACTTGTGAGCTACTGGTGCTTTTTACCGCGACACAACTCAGAATACACAACTCAAGAAAATAAAATACTGATATGATACAACTTTGTGTGGCTTTTGGTTTCAATTTTCAGTCTGAGGGCAACAAGAGAAGCAATATAAAACTTCACTGATTTCCTAGCGATAAGAAGAGGAGAAAAGAATGGGAAAATGCATGTGGATGAATAAAATTTCCTAAAGACACAGTTTTTTCTCTCTCCACTTTAGCCCTGATACCTTTGAGTCGTTTGAAAGACCCCAGCTTCTGAAACAGCTTACAAACGGCTGAGATAAGAAATGCTATGCCATCCTGTTAGGATGTAAACATGCCAACGCCAATCATAATGCTGCGACCACTGGAGGAGTTTCTCAGCATGAATTTCCCTCAAGATCTAGGATGTTTAGACTCCTTTTGTGGAAAAGTCGATGGTACAACATTTGGTTTAAGCCTATACTTATATCCATCACAACATGTAAGCTCTTTCAGTAGCTGTAGTCATCATATGAGTATTTCATTTTCAGAGTTGTCTATTCTGACTTGTGTTGTGGTAAAAACAGCAACAGGTAGCAGCAGTAGCTCACCGAGTGCAACCATTTTACATCATCAGCATAATGGCGCACCCATAGTCCAAAATATGTATAAAACTATGTGATTTTTTTTAAAATAACATAAATATTTAATGGGTTTTCTACTACATATTTCAGTAAGGGACATCATTTACGTTATATAAAGCTAATACAATACCCAGGGATCCCTTTAACACAGTTAAATACACTTTTAAAATCAGTATATTTTAATAATATTTTGTTAGATGTTAGCTTATTTTGATGTGTTGAAAACTATATATAATTCAACAGCAGCACATTATGCCATGTTATATTTAAAGTTTATATATTTTGAGAAAAAAACGATGAACAGTAAGCAGTAATCATGGCAACATTAACTCATCAAAATAAGATATCTAAAGTTATATAAAATGTGACCTTTTCTGTTTATTTAATGTATTTTTTTTAATGGTTGATTATATTTAATTTAAGGCAGAAAACTTTTTTTTTCTTTTTTTACAGTACATTACAGTAAATTGCATCTTCATCATTGCAAATGTGTAATTACAAATGTATTTACACAACATACAAGTTTAAAGTTTACATTAAAGTATATTTTACTTTACCATGAGGTAAATATTAAGTAACCAAGTTTTTTCTTTATTTCTTTCTTTCCTTCATTTAAAAAGTATTTTAAAGTCTACTTCTTTTTCAAAAGGGTTTGTATGACTTCAAAATACTTGGCAGGAATCATATTAATTACTTACTAATATATATTATGGCACTTTTGTGTCCCACTGAAGGTGGGAAAATACCAATATTATATATATATATATATAGCAGAGCGTGGTAGCAGATAGATAGCATCATATGAGAGAGATATTGACATTCATAAACAATATTTCAGATGCTGGGCAGACAGCTCTGTTTGACTAGAGATGAAAGAGGCTTTGAACTCCCCAAAACTGCCACACACTTTGATGATAACTGTGAAAATAACAAAAATTATCATATGCAAAATTACAAGAACATGTTTTGTGAGTATATGAGACATGGATATGCACTAAAACCATTTATATATTTCATGTTGCCTTTTGTGGCACTTTTAATTAAGACCCTATAGGGAAAGTGGTTAACATATACAATATTTGCTGATGGAGAGAGCCATCTGAAGATAAATGATTTTTCACCTCAACTCCATCAATTATGCAAACCATGAAATTAACATCGAGTCATCATTCTCCACAAATGCTCCTGACAGTTTAGTTCTTGCATTTTTCAGGCCACTTGAAAACCCAACCATTATGAACAATTAACTCAAAGACTTGAGAAATAAATGTGGGAGCTCATGGGAATGTAAGCAGTGATTGTGTCTTGCACTCTTTTCAGGATGGTTTAGGATTGTGTGCGCATCCCTAAGTGACCTGCAGATCTGAGCAAGGCACTTTATATAATGCAGACTGCATCCAAACAATTCATATTTCATGCCGTTTTCATGGTGGATTGGAAAGGGCGAATCTGACCTAGATGAAGACAAATGTGACAGTCATATACATCGCAGTTCAAAAGTTTGAGATCACACTGAAAATCTGGGATTCAAAATTTAATTTAAAGCTTTATGTAATAATGTTATGTAATAATAATAATAATAATAATAATAATAATAATAATAATAATAATAAAAACATTTGATCTATGAATTCGTGGAATAATAAATATTATTACACAAATGCAGTCCATAAAGCTTTTCATTTCCTTTCATTCTCATTCATGAACAATTTCCTGGAAGAAGGGACAAATCCACACTGCAAACATTCACAGGGAAAAGTCACTCCATTAACTGCATCCTAATTCCAACACCTAATTCAGTCTGCTACAAATGTTTCAGTTTGCTCTGAGATCCTGCTCTTATTTGCAGTAGCAGACAGGGACTCATTAAGAAATGTCACAGGCAGTTGCTTGATCTGTTACCTTCCTTCCTTAACCGGTATGACAGACGCTCCAACAGAAGAGGCAAACGCAATTGGCAGATGTGATATCCCCTACCGTTGAGATATTTTGAGCCAGCTTATGTGACCTGAGCTTAACAGACAATTCAATTGCATTGTAATGAAAATGTATCATAGTTTAAATGTATTTAAATACAATTATATTTAATTTCTTACTGTTATCTTAGAATTATGGTTGGAAAGTAAACTGAACTCAAACCGTTTGAGTAAACAGATTGCCTTGATTTAAACCCTGTAAGTTTTAAAACTTTGCATTCAAGTAATTAAGTGATTAACTAAGTGCTGATTGAGAATTAGTGATGAACATCTGCTGTTAACAAACAGAATCACTGAAGAAAAGAGAAACACACGAACTACTACAACTGACTTCAGACACAGACTTAGATGAAATCAACTGAAATAAAATACATGAAATCTCTTAAGATCTGATTAAACAACCACACAAACAGCATCACAAGCTCCACTTATTAATAACCAGACTGACTTTATTTCTGTCAGACGTCTACAGAAGACCTTATTGAGAATGAACTAAGGTTTAGATGTTGATTTATTGTTTCATTTGAAGTAACCATGTTAGAGATCAGTGTTTGCTTTAGTTGGGCTCTTGACCCTTGATTTCTGTCTTAGTCTTTTCTCTGGCTGTTATAACCGTGTGTTTCTAAAACACATGTGTTGTAACTCAAAAGCCCAGAAGAAATGCAATCAGGTGTTAACCTGTACCTAGATGTAGGTTGTTACACTTTATGTCGGTGATGATAATCATCAATTATTTAACTGCTAGGAGTCTAATCTCTGATGAAATAGGTGTTGTGTAATTTGATTGGTTATAGTAAAAGTGATTCTAAGAGCCAGTGGTTCTGTAATAATCAGTTAATACAATGACTTTCCAAACAGTGTGGTCTTCTACAGTGTCAAACAGTCACACACAGACATCAATAATCAGAATATGAACCTCAACAATGGTGACCATTAAATGAAAAAAAAATGCTGCAGAGCATGCTGGGCGCCATGGATGAGTTTTGTACTACAATAGTACCCAGCATGCATTGCAGCATGTTTTTTTGTCACCATTGTTGAGGTTCATATTCTGATTATTGATGTCTGTGTCTGACCAACTACTGGGGTGGAATACAAATGTATGTGTACAAAATGTTTATGAAGCCATTTTTATATTAACTGATTATCACAGACTCTTAGTGTCACTTTTATTAGATCCACTTCTACTAATTACACATTTGTTTCCTCAGAGATTAGACTCTGTACAGATCAATATATGTGAATAATAATGAATAATTATCATCACCTATACTTAGTATAACAACCTACACCTAGGTACAGGTTAACACCTGATGGCATTTCTTCTGGGCTTTTGAGTTACAACACGTGTTTTAGAAACACACGGTTATAACAGCCAGAGAAAAGACTAAAACAGAAATCAAGGGTTAAGAGCCCAACTAAAGCAAACACTGATCTCTAACATGGTTACTTCAAATGAAACAATAAATCAACATCTAAACCTTAGTTCATTCTCAATAAGATCTTCTGTAGACGTCTGACAGAATTAAAGTCAGTCTGGTTATTAATAAGTGGAGCTGGTGATGCTGTTTGTGGGGTTGTTTAATCAGATCTTGAGAGATTTCATGTATTTTATTTCAGTTGATTTCATCTAAGGCTGTGTCTGAAGTCAGTTGTAGTAGTTCTTGTGTTTCTCTTTTCTTCAGTGATTCTGTTTGTTAACAGCAGCTGTTCATCACTAATTCTCAATCAGCACTTAGTTAATCACTTAATTATTTAATTGCAATATATATCTTCTTTCAATTAACTCAACTGAATTAAGTTCAGAGTACTCATAACTGTTAGTTTTTTCAACTTAAATGGTTTAAGGCAATCAGTTTCCTCAAACGGTTTGAGTTAACATAACTTGTCAGGTTTGAGTGAGGCTGTGTCTGAAGTCAGCTGTTGTTCCTTTCTCTCTTTTCTTCAGTAATTCTGTTTGTTAACAGCAGGTGTTCATCACTAAAGCTCAATTAATCACTTAATCACTTAATTGCAATGTATATCTTCTTTCAGGGAACTCAACTGAATTAAGTTCAGAGTACTCTTAACTGTTAGTTTTTTCAACTTAAACAGTTTAAGGCAATCGGTTTCCTCAAACGGTTTGAGTTAACATAACTTAAGGATATCTGTTTACTCAAACCGTTTGAGTTAAGTTTACTTGTCGGGTATTACAGTCAAGGCAACCAGTTTACTCAAACGATTTGAGTTAAGTTAACTTGTCGGGTTTTACAGTGTATGTAGAAAAATCCTGAAATGTTTTCCTCAAAAACCTTGATTTCTTCGTGACTGAAGAAAGAAAGACATGACATGGTGGCTGAGAAAATTATCAGGAAATTTTTATTCTGTAAGGGAACTAATCCTTGAATGTGATTTCTATTGAAACGTGTATGTCAAGTTATTTAAATATATAATTTAGGTGAAATAAAAATATATACAATTTAAATGTAATGTCAGATAGCAGATACATTTAAGTTAACTGCTCCCTACGTTACCTGTTTGTTATACAGGACGATGATTAAACTTCACAAACAAATAGTTGAACAGAACTAAGATAATAATTGATCTAACCCTCTGGAGTCTATTAACGCGTATATGCGTTATGAGTCATTTTCTCCTGATAACCCCGAAAATAACTTAAATTACACTTTCAGTTTTGATTGTACAGATAAGAGCAATACGTCAATCGAATCTGTATAGGGTCTACTTTTTTGGATACAGACATAATAACAAAAAATATGGATTTATAAATTAAAGATAAGAAATAAGGTGCGCTGTCTGCAGCCTTTGTCTGCGCTGATCTTCATTTACAAACACGGCATTAAAATGGACTGTAATGCCGTGAATACTCAATGAAGAGACATGAGAGAGATATCTATAGAAAGCTTGACATGTCTACTTTTAAACTAAAAAAGTGCCCCCGAAAACAGATATTCTGTGATAAAGTAATCCATATGAATACAATGCAATGTCCGTTTTTCACGTCTCACTTCATTATATCTAATGTGACTCTACGCTGAACGCTCTATTCAGAATGTTTCATTGAAGCGCGTGGCTTGAATACGCCCACACAGAAGAAAAAACAGTGTAACTCACCTGAAAAGTTGTGTTTGTGTGCTCAAACAAGAGTTGAACCAGGCACAAAAGCGAAGCTTCACTCCTCATCTCTCGGTCCTCAACTTTTTAAAAATACTGGAAAGAAACTCGCTTCAATATTTAACTTCATATAATTTCAGTAATGAAAAAGATATAAAATTTCAAACGAACATATGGAATTATCATTATTATTAATTGTAATTTAATTCAATTTGATCTCTGTCCGATTTCTCATAGCTGTTTTATGGCTCGTCTTACCTGAAACAAACAACATCCCTTAGCTACATTACATTATAAATGCATTGTAATTATCTATTATATATAGTGCTTTAATATGCTACTGTCACACCCTCAGCTCGTTCCCTCAGCCCCAGTCACCATTGCCAGTCACCATCCACTCAATCTCCCATGCACCGCTCACGTGAACCGTCACCTGAATACTGATTACCTGCACCTGCACCAGCAATTACCACACCTTTAAATACTCACCTCATTCATTCACTCACCGGCTGGAATCAAGATTGCATGGACACTCTTTGTGGATCTTCTGCCTGCTCCTTGTGGACCGTATTGTGACTCTGTGGAGATTCAGACACAGCGATTAAGGGAAGTGACTCTTTGTTGTCCGGCCTAGCTTTGTGCTTGAACTCACCTATTGATCAGTGCTTGAAGATTCACCGTCTGTGACCACACTTACCAGCTCTGTTGAAGTCCTATGTTAATAAAGCTTCACGAAAATACTTACCCGTCTTCTCCTCTCCTTGTGTGGATGTGACAGGATTCCAGCCCAAAAACAGAACTTCATATCTCCCATGGATGTTAACGCTGCTGCTCAGGGAGCGGCTTCGGACCCGTTCACCGAAATGGTGACTGCCCTCCGCCAAGTATTACAGTCAGTTTCACCACCCACCGAAACTAGTGCTTCCACCACCAACAGCACGCCCCTTGCACGTCCCGCGTGCTATGCGGGTGAACCGAGTGGCTGCAGTGGGTTTATTCTGCAGTGCTCACTGTTCATCAACGCGAATACCAGTAAATTCCCCAATGAGGCCACCAAAGTCGCCTTTGTGATCTCTCTCCTCACCGGACGAGCGCTACAATGGGCGGAGGCTCTTTGGAACTCCCAGAGTCCGGTTCTATCCTCATTCGATGCCTTCGCCACCCACCTCCAGGAAGTGTTCGGGGTGGCTCTAACTCCTCTTTCAACCCATGATGAACTCTTAAATCTCCGCCAGGGAGCCACGGAAATTCACGACTACACTCTCCGTTTCCGGACGTTAGCCGCCACCAGTGGTTGGAACCAAACTGCCCTGCTAGCTGCATACCGTAAAGGTTTAAAGCCCCAGATCAGAAAGCAAATGGTCATTTACGACGATAATGTCAATCTCGAGACATTCATCAGAAAAACTATAAATGTTGCTCAGCACCTCTCGGCTTGTGCCTCCCCGGCTTCATAAACCATCTCTCCATCAGCCAGAACGCCCTCGCCTCAACGAAACCAGGAGGAACCCATGATCACCGACTCCTACCGCCTAGATGCCTCTGAACGGAGACGCCGCATCCAGCAGCGGCTGTGTTTATACTGTGGCGAGGCCACTCACCTGATCCACGCCTGCCCGGTCCGTCCGCCTCGCCCAATGGTGAGTACAGTTTCCATTACCCCATCTGTATCTCACATACCTCATATCAAAGCCCAGATAACAATTAACTCACGTAATCTTCCCATCCATGTCCTGGTGGATTCCGGAGCCGCAAGCAACTTCATCTCATCTCACTTCGTAACCAAGCACCGTATACCCATCACCCAGAATGAGACCACCTACCGTATCACTACCATCCAAGGATCACCGTTAGGGGGAGGCAAAATAACTAGAAGGCACACGAGCTGGAACTCGTTCTGCCCCACGGACACCGGGAACAACTGGCCCTCCTCGTACTTCCTCGCGCTACCGTTGACGTCGTCCTGGGTAGGCCGTGGCTGGCCCAACATAACCCACAAATCAACTGGAGCACAGGGGAGATCCAGGCATGGGATCCGGGATGCCAGAGTCACATTCACCGTTCACCAGTCCAGAGTTCACAGTCCGAGCCACCGCACCTTCAATTGCACTCCACCTCCATAGGAAGACCTGCCCTTTACTCCTCCTACTCCGATGTGTTCAGCAAGGAACAAGCCACCCGATTACCACCACATCGGCCCTGGGACTGTTGTATCGACCTGCTGCCAGGTGCCAAGCTACCACATGGGAAAATATATCCACTCTCCCGTCCTGAGCAGGTGGCGATGGAGGAATACATCCAGGAGGCTCTCGATCAGGGGTTCATCAGACCATCCACATCTCCAGCTGCATCCAGTTTCTTCTTCGTCCCCAAAAAGGATGGCGGACTTCGACCATGCATCGACTATCGAGTGCTAAATGACGCCACCGTCAAGTTCGCCTACCCATTACCACTCGTTCCGGCGGCTCTGGAGGAACTGCGTGAAGCCAAGGTGTTCACCAAACTCGACCTCCGCAGTGCCTACAATCTGATCCGTATCCGAGAGGGAGACGAGTGGAAGACTCCTTTCATCACCCCTGCCGGGCACTACGAATATCAGGTTATGCCCTATGGGCTTGCTAACAGTCCATCCATCTTCCAGAGTTTCATGAACGAAATATTCCGTGATTATCTCCACCAATTCGTCATTGTCTACATAGACGATATCCTGATCTACTCCCGGAACATAGAAGAACACCAAACCCATGTCCGCCACGTCTTACAACGACTCCGAGACCACCACCTCTACCTAAAAGCTGAGAAGTGTGAATTTCACTGCACTACCGTCTCCTTCCTCGGATACGTGATCTCTGCGGAGGGAGTTCAGATGGAGTCAGCCAAAGTAGATGCTGTGACCAACTGGGCGGAGCCCACAACGGTGAAAGAACTCCAGCGTTTCCTTGGCTTTGCCAATTTCTATCGGCGCTTTATCAAGAACTACAGCCTGCACTCTGCTCCCCTAACATCCCTCCTAAAAGGAGGTCAGCGCCGGCTGCGCTGGACACCCCAAGCTCGAGAAGCCTTCAGCCATCTTAAACACCTCTTCACCTCAGCGCCCATTCTTCGACATCCTGACCCGTCCAAGCCTTTCGTCGTAGAGGTGGATGCGGCCAATCACGGCATTGGAGCCGTGCTATCCCAAAGGTCTGGTGAACCTTGCTCACTCCATCCGTGTCCGTACTTACTGCTCCCAACACCAGGATACCTGGAGCCAGTATCTGCCGTGGGCTGAGTATGCCCAAAACTCCCTTCGCCAAACCACTACAGGCTTAACCCCTTTTCAATGTGTTTTAGGCTATCAACCACCGCTGTTTCCCTGGTCAGGAGAAGTCTCTGAAGTGCCCGCGGTAGATCACTGGTTCCAGAAGAGCGAGAGGGTGTGGGACTCAGCTCACATCCATCTCCAACGGGCAGTTCGGAGGCATACAGAGACCGCTAACCGACGCAGATCGCCTAATCCCGTCTATCTACCTGGAGACAAGGTTTGGCTCTCCACTCGGGATATCCGCCTCCGACTGCCCTGCAAAAAGCTGAGTCCCCGCTACATAGGGCCGTTCACCATCCATTCTCAGATAAATCCCGTCACCTACCGCCTGGACCTACCACCACGCTACCGGATCTCACCCACGTTTCACGTCTCACTGCTAAAACGTCACACTGATCCAGTTTCTCCTTCCTCCCCAGAACCAGAACCGCCTCCCCCTCCAGACCAACCCGAGATCCTCGGAGACAACATCTACCAGGTCCAAGAGATCCTCGACTCCCGGCGGCGGGACGGCCACCTGGAATACCTCATAGATTGGGAGGGGTTCGGTCCCGAAGAGAGGTCGTGGGTACCACGCAATGACATCCTGGATCCGGCTCTCCTCGAAGATTTCCACCGACAACACCCAGACCGCCCGGCTCCCAGAGGTCGTGGTCGTCCCCGTCGCCGCTCTAGGATGCCTGGAGTCACCCGTGGGGGGGGGGGGGGGGGGGGTAGTGTCACACCCTCAGCTCGTTCCCTCAGCCCCAGTCACCATTGCCAGTCACCATCCACTCAATCTCCCATGCACCGCTCACGTGAACCGTCACCTGAATACTGATTACCTGCACCTGCACCAGCAATTACCACACCTTTAAATACTCACCTCATTCATTCATTCACCGGCTGGAATCAAGATTACATGGACACTCTTTGTGGATCTTCTGCCTGCTCCTTGTGGACCGTATTGTGACTCTGTGGAGATTCAGACACAGCGATTAAGGGAAGTGACTCTTTGTTGTCCGGCCTAGCTTTGTGCTTGAACTCACCTATTGATCAGTGCTTGAAGATTCACCGTCTGTGACCACACTTACCAGCTCTGTTGAAGTCCTATGTTAATAAAGCTTCACGAAAATACTTACCCGTCTTCTCCTCTCCTTGTGTGGATGTGACAGCTACCTTAATTAAAGCTCTCAAAACCTTTTATTTTATTTTTTATTTTTTTTGCATCGAATGGATGAATAAATGGATGTCAGAGTTCAGCTGACCAACCCTTTTATATCATAAATAATATAAACTGTATATAAATGTGGTTTTGACAACCGAAGTGACTGATCAGGAAAAAGCATGGTCCTCTTTATACATCCAGTCCATGCTTGAACTGTTACTTCACTCATTGGTAAAGCGATACAATACAACATGAGAAAAATACATGCTATGGATAACACAGCCTGTTACTGGAAAAGCAAGGCCTATAGAAATTCCACACTAAATAATGAAATAAAAATGAATTAAATAGCATCACTGTCTCTGTCTGAATTGTCAATAAATCACCATTCACTGTTCATCTCTTCACTTGGGTCATGTTATTTCCAGTGAATCCAGACACACTGGTTTTGTACTATGCAGGGTTTTGAAACAGAGCCTCTATCTATTATTTTATGTATTCAGAATCCAAACAGCATAGGTACTTTGGGCAATGGTATATGGATTAAGGGAGGATTAGACCTATTAGTCCCTCACCTCACCTCCAGAGACAGAAGATTCCCAGTCAGTGGAGCAAACCGCACTCTTATTGCCCTCCCAGTGGAGCTCAACATCGCAGACAAAGTAAAGAATATCAAATAGAGAACTCATAGAGAACATGTCCAGGTTATATTTCACATCAACTCACATCAAATTATAATATAATAATAAATCATATTGAAATGATGCCTGTCAGTTAGAAGGGACGTTTTATGTGTGGTATGCTGAAACCTGACAAGATGCAGCAAATTCTCAACAAATTTCCACCGTGATATATACACTACCATTCAAAAAATTGGGGTCAGTTAGATTTTATTCCGCAAGTGACAGTAAAGACATTAATAATTTTTCATTAAAATTGATAAAACAGCAATGATTTCTGAAGGATCAAGTGACATTGAAGACTGGAGTAGTGATGCTGAAAATTACGCTTTGCATCACTGGAATACAATAACAATTTATAATGTATCTTTTTTTTTTTAAATACTTCACATATTATCTGTTTATTGTATTTTTTTCAAGTAAATATTGCCTTGGTCAACAGAAGAGACTTATGCCCAAATAACATAAACGTAATGGTATTTGATTTCTCAAAAAAGGACGGATGTTATTAAAATGTGGAAATAAGCAGAAATAAGTTAATGCAACCTATTATTTACATAATGTAAAAACAATTATGCATATTTTATATATTATATTATATATTTTTAATCTATATAATTGTACATACATTTTAAAAGTGTATTGCATAACTGATGTACAGTGTACATTTTAGGACATCCTCAGACCTCAGTCATTAAATGAAAAGGCATCATGCCTCACTCGCTGTGGTAGAGCGGTGTTAAAATTTTGTTCTTGTAAATACTTTTAATACAGCATTTCATTATTAATTATTATTTTTGTTTTTACTTTCAACTTTATTATTTTATCAATAAAAGTTTACATCTTTAAATTACATGTAAATTGCAGCAAAGCGCAACAGTTCCTGTGCAGTGCTTGGAATTTGGCAGTCGCCAAAAAGGATTTAAACGGTGAATTTTGAATTGATCCCTTTTTGTAAACTCAGAAATGTGGATTTGGATGGCAATAAAATTACTAAATTAGCAAACAATCTTGCTGTGTGTCCAAAAATAAAAATAAAATAAATAAATAAACAATTGGCCGGGGATTTTTATGCGGGCAGTGGGAGAAAGACTCCAATGAGAAACAATTAGCATTCCAAAATTGGCTTCTGTGTGGAACATGAACCAGACATATTTCATTACATGTTTCATTTTCACAATTGTCCTGTAAATTCTTAAAAAACTTTGATAAGAGTTGAGTTTAGTCAAAGAACCCACTGTGTACTTCCATAAATTTCCCTTGAGAAGAATCTGCAAATCAACAGTATTAAAACCAATTAATTTTTTGAAATTCTAGTACTGAGCCTCGGATCTTCTCCATCATTCTCCCCATCCCCGACTGTCTGCCTTCAGCTTTTAGGCCACTTTAAAACATATCTCTTTCTGTGCTAGCCTTCCATCATCCTCTTCTAATAACCACAGTGATCACAGACAGTGTGTCATCTCCCTGGACAGACGAAGAGATAATATTCTTTCTCCAGCTATCAGGGCAAGTCAGAAGCAGAGATTGAGTGGAATGCTCTCCTGTTGACAGGCCATAGCTCATGAAAAACTGGCAATCATGGGAAAGACGTAAGAGGGTTAAAATGTTGAGCAGACCGCATCCCAGAAAGGGAATGAAGGTTCCTGAGACAGCTGTGATAAAGGCTTCAAAAGTCCTTCAAGGATTTTACTGTTGGGTAACAAGTCTGAGGCGGGACCTGGCTTCAGAAGCTTAACAGAGGATTAGACGGAGGGCGCACTCTGAAACTGGATTTTACGCTGCGTTTTATTTCAAAGGGAGTTATTTTCGTTAAAAAATACTCAATATATATATATATATATATATATATATATATATATATATATATATATATATATATATATATATATATATATATATATATATATCCTTCTGGGGTTTTTTTCATACATGAAAAAAGGACACACTTTATAGATTGTCCGTGCTGCTCAGATCTTCAGTAATTTTTGCTAGAATGCAGTTTTCCAATATCTACAACTTAGGGCCATAACTCTAAGCAATACATTTTGAATAATGTATCGAATGTATTGAATAAGGTATCACATTAAATTAAAACTTTACATTCTTGTAAAATGTACACAACTGTTTTATGTACATGTTTCAAAAGAAAATAAAAGTATTAAAGAAGACCTATTATGCCCCTTTTCAGAAGATGGAAAATAAGTTTCTGATGTCCCCAGAGTATGTATGTGAAGTTTTACTCAAAATAACTTTTAGGGTATGAGCCAAAACACTCAATTTTTGTGTCTTCCCCTTTAAATGCAAATGAGCTGGTGCTCTGGGGAAGAGGGTGGAGCTTCAAGAGCTCAAGCTCCAGCAATACCAGTGCTAGCCTTTGCAAAAAAACACCCCACTATTAGTACAATTCTGTTATCTTTACAGAATACACACTCGGTTTAAAAGTCTTCTGATTGCACTGTGCTATAAAATTAAACACAGTGCTATAAAAAATAACTCATGGTGCCATCGCATGCTATTACAAACTTTATAAACCCCACTTGTGATTATGAGCTTGATTAATTCAAGCGATCGACTTCACATTGCTTTCATATGCAATTTTATCTCTCACTTTCCTATTCACGATCATTCAGGTAGCACATGAAAGCAGCATTAGTGAAAACAGACAGACAATGGTAGCTTTAGCAATATTTAGCCCTATTCTGATGGGACTAGTTTTACAGGGGGTCATTAGAGAAATGTGTGTTTTTCTCACACAACCTCTGTGATAATTCCAGAGCAAATTACCTACTGTTTTTCAGCAAACTCAGTGATCCTCTGAGAAAACTAATTCCGCCCGAATGCGAATGTCTGTGATGGCCAGTGATATTTTATTTCACAACCCGTTTCCTTGTGTGTTTTGGCCAACGTGAATTACCATAGGTGCTCTTACCGCGCTCATGTTTGATATATTTTCTTTGCTTAATAAAAAAATAATAAAAATCAACAGCAAGATCACGTAAACTTTTAATACTGACTATTGTAATATCAGCATCAGGTAAGATTACTCACGTTCATTTATGCACTCAGTAGCATAATGTTTTAATTACATATGTACCCTTATGAAAATTAAACATACGGTAGGTTTAGCCTACTACACACACACAAAAAAAGGAAAAGAAGTTAAACTAAAGGAACCAAACATTAACATGATTTAGCCATTGAGTATTTATTGTGTAATAATACTAATGGCAATCATTCTGAATGAATTAAATGCACGCATACAGAGCGCGTGATCTCTGTGACGCCCATGCACAAAACAGACCCTCCCACCTCTGTAATAAACACGGATATGTTAGTCCCATCCGAATTGGTACATGAAAATCGCAGACGTCAGGTGGTAAGAATCGAAACTCAAACGTAGTTTAGAAAACTAGTCCCGTCCGAATAGGGCTTTAGCCTCACAGAGTGCCAAGAAGCTCTTTCAGACAGGCAATTTGGAAAACTAACGTGTGATACTTCTTCCAGAATACAGTAGGGTTGAGGCAGCAGTTTCTTCAAAAACAAAATGAATCCACCTCATCTTCAGTGGCTCAGATTTCGGGTGTAAACGGAGAGAGCTATGTGGATTCATATATCCAGCTACAGAGTACCTAAAGTGCTTGGGAGACATTCTCGTCAGTGCAGCGATGGTGGACTGTGTTCAACTCACCGTGTCACATGTCACATTAGCAGCAATGCTGAAGAAAAAACAGGTCATTGGGAGACACTGCTTATTACAGGGTGGTAGTTAACACACATTTATGTCAAAACAACATGTGAAAGTGAATTTTGAATAATAGGTCCCCTTTAAAATGTGAATTACTTAAAAACCAATGACAGAATTCCCCCAAATGTTGTCCCACATAGTAAAACACAGCTGAACAAACTATTTAATATTGATCGATACTGCTGAAATGTTAAGTGTCTGTAAGTTCCCAGCATGCATTGCAGCATCAACAAATTATGTGGTTACTATTATATAACTGTTGTTTTCAGTGTAAGTTGTAATTTTGGGAAATATATATACAGTGCCCTCCTTAAGTATTGGCATGGTAAAGACAAAAAAGCTTTCTCTGCTGTGGAGTCAAAATATTTGTAAATATGATTAAATGAATATGCGACAAAACTACAGAATGTCACATTTTATAATTAGATTTTACCAAATAAAAAGGACAGCACTTTTAGAGTTCATTCCGCTATTTGATGTGAGCATAAGAATTTGAACAGTTGAATTTAAGGCAGAAGCAAAAGATTAAAAGCTAATGTTTCCCTTATATGCAATCAGAGCAGTGAGTCTACAACCCATAGACAACACCAAACTCTTGGTCTTATGCTTTGAAATGCTGTCCCCCCTTTAATGCAGCCAATTCCAACTGTGGCTTGTTTTGGGGAGTTTCTGTCTTTAGTCTCCTCTCTAGCTGCTGAAATTAATGTTCAATCTAATTTAAATCTGGATATTGATTTGTGCAATCTAAGACTTTAAAACTCTACTGACTCACATTTGTGAAGAATCTTGCCTTTCTATTTTGGTGCTGATCAGAGGTTTGTATCTTGTTGTGTAGGTTCAGTAATTCTGTTTCAAATTCTCCTGCACAGCAAAATCCCCAGTGTTAATTTAACACTCTTGAGTGTGGACTCATATAAACACTGAAGCAGTGTTAAAAGTAACACTGAAGCAGAGTTGAGATAATTAAGAAGTTAATTGAGTTATGATTGACCATTATTGAAGACACCTGATGTTAACAAGCAGAATCACCAAACGAGAAAATCACAATTTGTGTATCACCATTATAGTGTTCAGTGTTTGCTTTAGTTGGGATCTTGACCCTTCAGTTATTATCTTTAGATTTTATGTGGCTGTGGTGACTGAATTATATCATACAGACAGACCACAGCAAAGGCAATCATGTGTGCCATTGATTGTGATTTGAGCTATTTGTTATAGAGTGACCTGAATGCCTGAGCTTAAGTTTCTTTACTGCATACATAAATTAAGTGAAAAAGAAAAGCAACCCAGCATTTCTGACATAGTATGACATGTTTTTAATAGTTAGTTCTACGTAAAAAAAAATAATCTTTTGTTTGGACACACACAGATCAGGAATCAGCGTGAGCATCACAAAAACGGTGACCATCAAAAAAGCATGTTGTAGCCAATAAAAACTCATCCATGGCTCCCATCATGCATTGCGGCATGAATAAATTATGAGCTGAACTGTCTTTTTAACTTTTTATTCTAACTATATTTTATTTTTGCTGTTTTTATGTTCATTTTTTGTATCTAGTTTTGTGATGTTCAGAGTTGGTCTGTTTATCTGAATATGTTGTTTGTCACCGTTGTTGAGATTCATACGTTGATTATTGTTATCTGTGTGTGCCTAGAATTAGAATTCTTTAATAAAAAAAAAATCAGAATCACTTGCAAGAGATATCTACAAAATGTATAGAAAATACAGATTTTTTCATTTTGGAATCAAAGCTGTGACAATCAATAATGGAAGTTTTACTTTGAGAAAAGACTGTAAATGAGTTCAGTGATTCATGTCAAACAACGATTACATTAAAACATAATCATAAACACGATTTTTGCTCTTGGTTTGACAAACAAACTTTAAAAGAAAAAAGTTACAAGCCAAGATCCCAGCTAAAGCAAACACTGACCACTATAATGGTGATACACAAATTGTGATTTTCTCGTTTGGTGATTCTGCTTGTTAACATCAGGTGTCTTCAATAATGGTCAATCATAACTCAATTAACTTCTTAATTATCTCATTAACTTCAACTCTGCTTCAGTGTTACTTTTAACACTGCTTCAGTGTTTATATGAGTCCACACTCAGAGTGTTAAATTAACACTGGGGATTTTGCTGTGTGCGGACTGTAGATTGACAGAGCATCACCCCAGCTTTCTGGAGGTTGTTGGTGATTTTACAGACATGTATTTTAGGGTTCATTTTCACAGCTTTTATAATTTGTCTGTCATCATCTACTGTTGTTTTTCTCAGCCAATAAGGTCGTCATTGATTGCTGATGTCGCCGGTAGTTTCCAAACTCTTGATTTTTCAATGCCCTTTGTTTTTCCTATAGTTCTAATTGACTTGAAAAATTGCATGCTTTTCTTTCAGAGTCGGCTACCTCTTCTTCATCCTGGTTTGCGTGTGTCATCATTGAATGCAAGACTTAGAATGCAGAAGCAATGGATATGACACATTCCCTGCTTTTAATATCTGAAGAATGAATGCAACAGCTAAACACTTAGAAAGACCTGTGAGGCAACTGTTCCAATGATCTTCTTAGCTGGTAAAACATCTTTGTGTTGAATCAACCATTAATAAAATGTGACATTCTGCAGTTTTGTCTCATATTCATCTTTTAATCATATTTACAGATTTCTTGACTCCACAGCAAACAGAACAATTTTGGTTTTACTGTTCTAATACTTATGGAGTATATATTTATATATATATATATATTACATTTACATTTATTCATTTAGCAGACGCTTTTATTCAAAAACATTTTTTTTAAGAATAGAATTAGAATAGTGAGTGTTAAAGTTAGAGGGTCAAATAAAGATGGAAGAGATGTGTTTTAACCCGATTCTTGAAGATGGTTAAGGACTCAGCTGCTCGGATTGAGTTGGGGAGTTCAATCCACCAGAAGGGAACATTTAATTTTAAAGTCCATAAAAGTGACTTTGTCCTTCTTTGGGATGGAACAATCAAGCGACGTTCACTTGCAGAACGGAAGCTTCTAGATGGCACATTAAGTCCGAAGAATCAAATTTAGGTATCAAATGGGTGCAGAGCCAGTATATATATATATATATATATATATATATATATATATAGAGAGAGAGAGAGAGAGAGAGAGAGAGAGAGAATATATATATATATATATATATATATATATATATATATATATATATACATATATATTTCCCAGAATTACAACTTATATTGAAAGGAACATGCAAGAACAAACTGTGAGGTTTGCAAGCAAGTTTGATCTTCTGTTGACCATATTTGTTGTGCTCTGTGTGCACAGATCAATGTGAATGTGCATAAACTAAACTAAACTCATCATATTAAGTGATTAATTGAATTAATTGGATTAAACCGCTCATATGGACCTCATGTGTATTATTTCTTGAAGTCTAACTTTTTGAGGCTTGCATGCTGTGATGGAATTGAGGGCAAATTTGGTAAAATAGCATTTAGTGAAGGGACAGACATCTAGCAGGTTTTGTTTATTTGCGTTCAAAGATGTATGAAAGCTTTATGGGTTTGAAACAACATGACGGTGAGTAATTCATGACATTAATTATCATTTTGGGCTGAAATTTCCCATTAAGTCTAAACATGTGTTGTCAAGCTCCAATAATGATAAACAATAACCATAAATGCCATGCTAGTCTTCTGAAACCACAAGATAGATTTGCATAAGACAGATCTATATTTATCTAATCTATCAATCATTACAATTTACATTAAAATTAGTAAATTTTTTAAAAAAAATTGTGGATTTTATTCTTCATGTAGGGTACACATGCAAAGCTTGAACACCCCCATCTCATTAAAATAAAGAACATTTTCCACACTTACGGTCTCATAGTCACCAAATTCATAACTTCAGCTAATGCTTCATTATAAAAAAATAAATAAATAAATAAATAAACTAAAATAAATAAATAAATAAATAATAATAATAATAATAATTAATCATGTAATTAGAAAATTTAGATGGAATGGGAGCAAACAAAAATGTTATGCTTTGTCTGACACACACACACACACACATACATATATATATATATATATATATATATATATATATATATATATATATATAGTTGGTTTCAGTATTTCATCTAAATTATTGTCTGGCAGAGTATTGGATTAGACAGGCACTGGTGGATGTGTTTACAGTGTGCTGCTTTTGACAAATGAAGCTGCTTCTCCAGCATGCTGTATTGCACCAATCAAATTATCCCAAGGTGACATGCTGAAATGTTCAGCATCTTCATCACTGCAGCAGGCTTTTTAGATGTAAATATTTAAAAAGTTATCACACAAAAGCAGCTAATTTTTTTTCGGCACCTATATTATTAGCCTACAGCATTTACACTGCATGCATAGCAGAATTGTAACTAAAAGTAGTTTCGATCCTGAGCCAATGCTGAACTCAGCAGGAAACATGAAACATGAACTAAACTATAAACCCATTTATCAAAACTGTCTTTTGAAATATAAAATATATATCATATAAATTTTTATAAAACAACATAAAAACCTGGGATGAATGACTCAACCATTCATATTAAATAATACATGTAAAAAAATGGCACTTTCTGTTCAGTAACTCTGACTGAATCCAAACTAGCTATAAACTAGGCAGGGTTAACAGCAACCACAAAAGAAAATAAAAAATAAATAATAATTATTATATATATATATATATATATATATATATATATATATATATATATATATATATATATATATATATATATATATATATATATATATATATATATATACACTTCTCCTGCGGCAGAGCAAGACTTGCAACCTCCAGTACACCCACAGTCATAGCTTACCAAAAAGTAGAATACTTCAAGTTTATTTAATTAAGTATACTAAAGTAAAGTTCAAGTATATTTTTAAGTATACTTTATGTAGCAAGTATACAAATATATTTCTATATTTAGAGTTCTAGTAGTATACTTGTAAGTGTACTGTTTCTATTTTCCTTGGGACTAAACTGGCCCACTTTCTAGTATATAAAATATACTCTTAAGTATACTTTAAGTAGAACAGTAGCAAAATTTCAGTACACAACCAGTTTACCTCTATGTTTGTAGTTTGTACTGCAATTATAGTAAAAGTGAACTTGTAGATATATTGATAGTTTACTAATTAAATACTTTGTACACTTTGAAATATAGTCTCAGTAAACTACTAGTTTAGTAGTTTTATACTGCAGGTATACTTATAAGTTTTCTTTAACCTGACTTACACATAACACACTAATATGCTTCTAATATCCAAATCTGTTAAATATTTTTTAGGCTGCATTAATTAGGTAAACCGGAACCGGGAACACTTCCCATAACACCCGATGTACTTGCTACATCATTAGAAGAATGGCATCTACGCTTAATATTAGTCTGTTTCTCTCTTATTCCGAGGTCACCGTACCACAGTACATATCCAGATCAGATGGTGGATCAGGCACTACAGCCCTGAAAGGCAGCGGAGACCAGGACAACTAAAGCCCCAGATACAGATCCCCTGTAAAGACTTTGTCTCAGAGGAGCACCAGGACAAGACCACAGGAAACAGATGATTATTCTGCACAATCTGACTTTGCTGCAGCCTGGAATTGAACTACTGGTTTCGTCCGGTCAGAGTAGAACTGCCCCCCAACTGAGCCTGGTTTCTCCCAAGGTTTTTTTCTCCATTCTGTCACCGATGGAGTTTCGGTTCCTTGCCTCTGTCACCTCTGGCTTGCTTAGTTGGGGTCACTTCATCTACAGCGATATCGTTGACTTGATTGCAAATGATTGCACAGATACTATTTAAACTGAACTGAGATGATGACATCATATCTGCTTGTAAACAAAACAATTTTATTCTAGCTTCCTGCATTCTTTTTTTTAAACACTTTAATGTGGGTTAGTTTCATAAAAAATTAAGAAATAACATTTTGAGCAAAAAGCTGAAAAAAAAAAAGATTATGAATCGGATTCAGAATGATAATCAAAATCTAGATGGAGTCGATCAACACCCCAAAGCTTGACTTAATTATTACCTTTGCAGCGGTCAACATCTTATTCCATAATGTTACAGTTTTGATGCTGTTTCATGTCAGGTGATCATGTTAGATTACATGTGCTAGTATCTGTTGTTTCTTATTCTTCTTTACTTGGGTTTTTTAGGAAATTCTATGCAGAAGATGTGTACTAGCGCCCTCTACTGTATAATAATGAAAACAAAGATTCTAGGAGCACAAGTATAGCTCATATATATTTTTGTAAGTATCAGTCAAGTCATTTTAAGTATATTTCTGAGGAGTACATAAAGCCCATTTCTGAGAAAAACTTAAAAAGTAAACTAAAATCATACTTTCCTATTTTTAGTTTAAAAGAAGTATACTAATAGCACACTTGAATAAACTTCTCTTTCGTATGGGATGCTGCTGTTCATGGGGGGAGTCCCCCATTAAAAATTGTGTTCTGGGGGGTAAAAAAAAACATTTTTTGGCAGGGTTCCCCTAGTAAAATTTGGATTCCAGGGGATAAATATCACAGTACTGGGGTCACTTCAACTCTTAGAGAAAAAAATAAAAATAAAAATAAAAAAAAAACACATGGTGCTAAAGTACAGGTCCTTCTCAAAAAACTCTCATAAAAGTTCATTATTTTCCATAATGTAATGATAAAAATTCAACTTTCATATATTTTAGATTCATTGCACACCAACTGAAATATTTCAGGTCTTTTATTGTTTTAATACTGATGATTTTGGCATACAGCTCATGAAAACCCAAAATTCCTATCTCAAAAAATTAGCATATTTCATCCGACCAATAAAAGAAAAGTGTTTATAATACAAAAAAAGTCAACCTTCAAATAATTATGTTCAGTTATGCACTCAATACTTGGTCGGGAATCCTTTAGCAGAAATGACTGCTTCAATGTGGCGTGGCATGGAGGCAATCAGCCTGTGGCACTGCTGAGGTGTTATGGAGTCCCAGGATGCTTCGATAGCGGCCTTAAGCTCATCCAGAGCGTTGGGTCTTGCGTCTCTCAACTTTCTCTTCACAATATCCCACAGATTCTCTATGGGGTTCAGGTCAGGAGAGTTGGCAGGCCAACTGAGCACAGTAATACCATGGTCAGTAAACCATTTACCAGTGGTTTTGGCACTGTGAGCAGGTGCCAGGTCGTGCTGAAAAACAAAATCTTCATCTCCATAAAGCTTTTCAGCAGATGGAAGCATGAAGTGCTCCAAAATCTCTTGATAGCTAGCTGCATTGACCCTGCCCTTGATAAACACAGTGGACCAACACCAGCAGCTGACATGGCACCCCAGACCATCACTGACTGTGGGTACTTGACACTGGACTTCAGGCATTTTGGAATTTCCTTCTCCCCAGTCTTCCTCCAGACTCTGGCACCTTGATTTCCGAATGACATGCAAAATTTGCTTTCATCCGAAAAAAGTACTTTGGACCACTGAGCAACAGTCCAGTGCTGCTTCTCTGTAGCCCATTTCCTGCACACGCCTGTGCACGGTGGCTCTGGATGTTTCTACTCCAGAGTCCACTGCTTCTGCAGGTCCCCCAAGGTCTGGAATCGGTCCTTCTCCACAATCTTCCTCAGGGTCCGGTCACCTCTTCTCGTTGTGCAGCGTTTTTTGCCACTGAGGTGCCTTGATACAGCACTCTGGGAACAGCCTATTCATTCAGAAATTTCTTTCTGTGTCTTACCCTCTCGCTTGAGGGTGTCAATGATGGCCTTCTGGACAGCAGTCAGGTCGGCAGTCTTACCCATGATTGCGGTTTTGAGTAATGAACCAGGCTGGGAGTTTTTAAAAGTCTCAGGAATCTTTTGCAGGTGTTTAGAGTTAATTAGTTGATTCAGATGATTAGGCTAATAGCTCATTTAGAGAACCTTTTCATGATATGCTAATTTTTTTAGATTTCATGAGCTGTATACCAAAATCATCAGTATTAAAACAATAAAAGACATGAAATATTTCAGTTGGTGTGCAATGAATCTAAAATATATTAAAGTTTAATTTTTATCATTACATTATGGAAAATAATGAACTTTTATCACAATATGCAAATTTTTTGAGAAGGACCTGTATATGATATTCCGATTGTCAAATACATGCAAGTGGAAGTGTATTGTTGTTTATACACCTTTATAACGATCGTGTTAGTTGAGCTGTATGTGCGATATAATTTTATGACACAAATTTTAAAATAGGCTTAAGTCAAACACATTTTAATTAAGATTCTGTATATATATATATATATATATATATATATATATATATATATATATATATATATAAACGGGAAAAAAACAGAAAAAAAACAGCTGGCAGATGTATTTTGTATTTTATTATGAGATATTTTATTCTAATGTGATCACTGACTCAAGCACTGACGGACTAAAGAACACGTATTTCGACATTTGCAGTAAAAACGTGAAATATAAATTGTCAGAAAATGCATTTAATACCCATATATTGAAACGTCTGTTTATATACTCCATTAATAAAGGAGTCCAGACATTGGAAAAATATCAGTCCACATGCGTTTTATATTTAATATGAGGGAAATAGACATGCATGCATGCGTGCCACAAAAAATATTTAACTTTTAGGTAGCAACATATTTTTAGTAATTCTGTCAATTACACTAAGGTTATTACATTGTCTGCTATATATTTGCTTCTTATTTATTAAATACGGGCAATTGATTGATAAAACATTGATCAAAATTAAGAAAATGAATATCTTTTAAAAAGAGTTTTCCATAAATAACTTCTGTATGACCTGGCAATAAAATTCGATTGTGATGTGATTGGCTTAACTGATTTGATTTCGGGTGCGGGTCGGGTGTAGGCTCTATTTTAAGCTATTTTAAGTGCTGCTGTCGGAAAACGGGTTGGATGCAGTTTTAAGCACTGCGGGTACGGGCAGGTGCGGATTTACAAAATCGGACCCATGTAGCTCTCTGCCTTAGGGTGTTAATAAAACACCTCAATGTTGGTAGAGGCACCAGAATGAGCTGAATCAGCACACTGTCAACCTCATCTACAACCGTTTCCAACCCGTAAAGATGCCATCTCAGACTGCAGAAGACACCCAAAATTGCAGCTTTTTTGACTCCTTTTCTTTATTTATTTAATGGAGGCAACCAAGCAGTTATGCAATGAGTTACATTAAAGACCAAATGGCTTGTCCATGTTTTTTGTAGCTTAATCCTGTAATAAGAATATTAACTTGTAAAAGATTGCCTCTGTAAAACTCCCTACTGTCCTGTTGCAATACTTCATTGACTCTAAAATAAAATTATATTGTCTTTCTGCTCAGAGTATCACATTCCTTCTTCATTATTTTCTAATTCCAATCCTGAATGACTTCTCTCAAAGCCCAAAACCCAAAAGGAGAAGGTTGGAGAAGGCTTGTATAATGTTCATGATGCTCTCTTCTATACAATCAAAATGGATAGTGACCAAGGACCGTCAAGCTCTCAAAGGACAAAAAGTGCAATAAAAAGTTTTATAAAGTATAATTTTTTTTTACTTGGATATTCAGCTGCAGAGAACTTATCTTTATTCAACAGATGAATCAAAGTTATTCAGTCTCCTAGAGACATGGACATGAGTGAGAGATAAATAATTTTTTATTTTTGCATTTGTTATGTTTAACTGTAATACATTTTCATTTAATTGTATATAATGTGCAGTTAATGACCTAAAACTTTACATTCAATTCATACTTGTGATTTAAAGTATATCATTTAGAATATAGGCACTCTTTTATAAAAAGTACGCTAGTGTGAACTGGGGAAACATGTAATTATTAGTATATTTTAAAATATAATATTATATAGAGTATAATTTAATTTAGTGTTTGTCGGCACATTCAACTTTTTAATAATTTTAAAGATAATAGAAGTAATTATGAAATTATTAAATAGAAAAAAGCAGGTGCTGTCAAGCTCTAAAAAGTAAAAAAAAAAACATATTGCCAAAGTTTCATAAGATAAGACACATGCACTATATTACACATCTTCTGGAACTATATGATAACTTTTTGTTTGAGGACTAAAATGTAAAATTTGACATTCAGCTGCAAAGAGGTCATTTTGGTTCCACAAAGTCAGGTAATGAGTAAATGAAAAAAATATTTTTCATTTTTGGTGCACTACACATTTTCTTACTCTAATTTAGAGGCAAAAATCAAAGTCATTTGCTAAAGGTCCAGAGATTAACTTTTGGCATCAGCACTTTTCACTGTTATTCCCTATTTGATTTGTACTGTATACTGTATGCAGAAAATTTCTTGAATGCAGTTTGATTAACCACTCAACCGTGACCTAACCTAAATGGCCTATTGTATAAAAAGGCTGATGCAAAATGAAATTCAGCCAAATAAGTGACTAAACTAATTATCTCTCCCGAAATGCAATCCAGAGGTTACTGTCGATGCAAAACTACAGTGAAGTAGACAGCTAATTAGTACTTGTTCCTATTGTGAAGTCTGACTCACTTTGAGTTGTTAAACCACCTTTTATATTTAAAAGAGTCAGAAAAAATAGGATCTGCCTTTGCCTGAACGGAAAACATTCAGTGCTCGTCGAAGCAAGTATCTGAATGCTCCTCAGAGATCATTTTTGCAAAAGGAAACCAGTCAATTATTTAGCGTAGTGTCTGTTCCTAGTCGCTTCTTATACCTCTCTAGCCATAAACGATCTTCCAGAAGCAATCACTGAACTTGTGCTTTGTGAGCAATATTCCTGTGGTTGTTATATTTTCATTCCTCGGAGGTCAATAGCATTATTCTCTAAACCCTACTTCACACCACGTTTTACACTCAGCAACATTTCTTCTGGTACATTATTCATGCGCTACTCTTTCCCGTTGTCTTGGTCTTGTACGAGGGAAAGCATGAATTGAAATGTTTCTCACAGAAAGAAACAGAAAGTGGCTGATGGGCTTATACTTATGTTGAGGATCTATTTAATGAATATTTGCATTTAAAGTGTACATATCATATTTAAAGTAAAACCTGCACAATGAAAGCTTATTTTTTCCAGATGAAGGAATTCCATTTAAAATACATTTTAAAGAGCCACACAGATGGGAAATCAAAAATTACCTGTATTATAGTGTATGATGTAGCTGTCCATCAGTGTAAACAATGTGCAAAGTAATTAAACCAAAAAGTACACGATTTATAAAGTTATTGGCTTCTAGTAAGGAGTCGACTCTGAATCGCTGAAACGAGTCATTATAGATTTTAAATCTTTTGCCCATCTCTATGTACGTCACTAGGAGCACTTTGCATAATAATCTCCGCCTACCATCTTGGGAGAAACGGAACTCTGAGCTGCCCCACCCCCCCACACAGACGCCTATGGTTGGTGTGAGAGCATCATGTCGAGGAGACAGTGTGTTTTTAATTGTAAAGGCAAGTTTGTTTTATTTTCATTGCCAAAGAATTAAGATCACAAGAACCAATGGCTTAAATTCGTTTTTACCACAATACCAGAGCAGTACAACAAATCCCTTTTGTTGTGTTCACAACATTTCACTGATGACTGCTTTTCTAATCTCGGTGAGTACAAGGCGGGATTTTCAAAGCATTTGGCCATATAAGAGGGTTCATTACCAACTTTATTTAGACCAACGAGCATCTCCAAATCACAACGCAAAGTATGATTATGAAGTTATGTGTTTGTTTTCTCCCGAGCGTCTTATCAGTATGTGTGCTGTCTGCAGCCTGTCTGCGCTGATCGTCATGTACAAACACGTCATTAAAATGAAGTGTAACTCCGTGAATACTCAAAGAAGAGACATGAGAGAGATATCTATAGAAAGCTTGACATGTCTACTTTAAAACTAAACAAGTGCTGCTAACAGATATTCTGTGATAAAGTAATCCATATGAAAACAACGCGATGTCTGTTTTTCATGTCTCCCTTCGTTATATCCAATGTGACCACGCCCCCGCGCTGAACGCGCTATTCAGATTCAAACTGAAGCGTGCGGCTTGAATACACCCACACAGAAGAAAAAGCAGCAAGACTGTTCAAGTTTTTTATTTTACTGTTTGCTTCGCAGTGAGAGGAATAAGACATAATTCACCCCAAACATATGCTAACGCATATATAACGCATTTAAACCTAATGTACAGGACTTATAAACAGTGATGGGAAGCTTAGAATTTTCATCTTACTGGCTCTTTAAAATACAATTGAATACAATGAAAAGATAATTTTTGTCATTTTGATATTGCTATCCTGCCATCAAAATTAACAAAAGGCATGATTAAAAAGAGGAAAATACAAATTAAATTGATGAAGAAGACTTAATAAATAATTCTTAATAACTATAGTTTAATAAATAGTTCTCGGTAGCACTTTACAGTAAGTTCCTTAGTTCATTAGCATTTATTAATCTTAGCTAATGTTAACCAATGTTTACTAATGCATTTTTCTAATCAAAAGTTGTGCATGTCAACTTTAGTTAATGCACTGTAAATTATCATGAACTAACAAAGAATGACTGTATTTTCATTACCTTACATTAACAAAGATTAATAAATATGGTAATAAATGTATTGCTCATTGTTCATTTATGTTAGTTAATACATTAACTAACATCAACTATAATGTAAATTTATTGGAAACTGTTACCTAGTTCTCTTGTGGAAAAAGAAGTGCACTTAATCGTACAAATGTGCACTTATAATGTACCTTACATCTTAAAAATATATGTTTGTTATCAATGAAATAAAAAAATAAAAAATGAAATAAAATTTAGAGAACATATTTTATTGCATGTATAATTTTTAAGTATATTGTAAATTATTGTTTTAATAATCTTTTGTCATGCTTTAAAGAAGTAGTCTTATATTAATGTGTTGACTAGCATGTAAAGTTATTTATTATAATTTAACTGTATGTAACTGTGTGTAATTCAATATTGCATTTTAAGATAATATATTTTAATTGTAATAAATTGCAACTTAAAGTACTCATAATTCAAATAGTAAACATATACAGTAATATTCATTTAAACTATAATACAGTTTCATTTAATTCTAACGTAGTAAACTGGCCAAAGACAATACAGTTTGCACTTAAGTTTATTCATTTAAAGGAACACTCCACTTTTTTGGGGGGGGAAATAGGCTCATTCTCCAACTCCCTCAGAGTTAATAAATTGTACTTTCTCCCTCAGAGTTCTGGCAATAGCACTTTTAGCATAGCTTAGCATACAGCATTGAATCCTATTAGACCAGTAGCATCATGTCCAAAAATTAACAGAAGAAAGATTTTCAATATTTTTCCTATTTAAGACTTGACTCTTCTGTAGTTATATTGTGTACTAAGACCAGCTGAAAAATAAAAATTGCGATTTTCTAGGCCCATATGATTAGTAACTATACTTAAATTCCGGTATAATAATCAAGGAATTGTGTTGCCGTAACATGGCCGCAGCAGGCACAGTGATATTATGCAGTCCCTGGAAATAGCTGCGTGATACCATTGGGGAGTAGGAGAATGAGCCTATTTCCAAAAAAAAAATAAAGAAAAAAAAGGGGAGTGCTCGTTTAAAGTATATTATTTCCATAATAAGCATAATAGCTTTTTAAGTGTGCTTGAGTCTACTTTTTCACAATAGTTGGCATGTTATTATTATTATTATTATTTATTATTATTACATTAAGTGTTGTGGTGCAACCAACATGCAAAAACATACAGGGAAAATAATAAATATCAAACTATAATTTATGCAGGACTCTCATGTATGTTTTTTTTTTCCCTTACACATGACACATTTAGAGTTATCACATTTAATCTTGACATAGGCATATTTAAATTAAATAAAAATTTTGTATAATGATGCACTCTTATACATCATTATATTGTTTAAATGATTGATGTTCATGTTTCTGCTTTAGATTTTTTTCCCAATTTTTTTCAAATTTTCTATTTTTGTATTTTATTTTATTTTTTTAATTAATAAGAATGAATGGACCATATAGGACCAGGTGAGAATCCATGGGTCTGAAGGTTAATATGAACCTTTCATGGTTTTTACTCTGGAGTTATGAGGGGACAGACACCTTCTCAACCAGAGGCAAGAGTTGTTGTCCTAGGTGGCCCAGATCTGTCACAGTCATGTGGGTGAAAAGATACAGCATGTGTGCTACACTTCAATGCAGTTACAGAATTTCTAGGAAGCTTAGATAAGAATTTATGGCCACAATCTGGGGATGCAGTGGGCAGCAGGTGCAGTTTTCCCCCACTGTTATCACTGCTCCATCGTGCCACTGTGCTCCTGGTGAATGCCTATTGTTTTGCGGTGGAGGGTGGCAGTAGCGATTATTGCAGGGTGGAGCTAAATAAATGTTCTAGATCAGTGGTTCCCAAACTGGAGTGCGCAGACTGACCACGGGGGGTGCACGAGAGAATGTTTGTAATAGTGGGGAAAAAGATTGTCTCTTTATCATTTTTACGTATTTAACTGATGTAAACTTCAAATGCGAAAGTTTTATTAAGAAATACAATTTCACATTACAAGCTATAAATTACTCATGATTTAATTTAATTTTACAAGCAAGTCCGTGTCACAATAGCCCCGCCCTGTTCATATTAGGTGCTAACTGATAATTCGTTCATTTATTTTTTCACTTACTACATTCATCAAAATGGACACCTGGTTAAAAACGGGCACCTTAAAGGGGGGGTGAAATGCTCGTTTTCACTCAATATCCTGTTAATCTTGAGTACCTATAGAGTAGTACTGCATCCTTCATAACTCCAAAAAGTCTTTAGTTTTATTATATTCATAAGAGAAAGATAGTCTGTACCGATTTTTCCCGGAAAAACACGAGCGTCTGTAGGCGTGACGTGTGGGCGGAGCTAAAGAATCACGAGCGCCAGTAGGCTTTTGCTTTGATAGCGTTTGGAAGCTTGAGGACAAAACCAACCAAAACAAACCATGGCTAACAGTCAGATTCAGCGTATATTTATGATCCAGAATCAGATCCAGAGGCTGAAATTTAACAAGAGCAGCAGCAACAACAGCGTCTCTATGTGGTATATACTGAAACTGTATATATTTGCTTAGCGGTTTTGGAAAATGACTAAGATCCACTTTGTCGTCTTTTTTTTTTTTTTTTTTAAGCTGTACATGTGGAAAGTGCAGTTTGATGACAACATCGCATGTTGTTTACTTGATGTGCTTACACGCCGACAGCTAAGTTAACAACACAAAGATATTTGAAGCCGTTTTACTCACCGCATGCGGTTCCAACACACGATCGTGACCCTTTTTCGTTGGGACTGCATTATCCTTAAGAAATAAACAATGTGCAAATCCGTCGTCAAACTGGGCCTTGTTTGTAAAACAAGCATCTTCGAAATGCAGGGAACAAACAAAAACACTTGCACAACTACGTTGATGCTCTGTAAAAATAAACTCCATCCAATGGTCCCTTAATGCTGTTTCTCTTTAGGTAATCTGTGCAGTGTTGTCTTGCCCTGGCAACCAAAAAAACACTCCTTTTGTGACATTTCGCGACGCTCTCGCTCTGATCAGTGAATGTCTCGTCTCTGCTCTGCTATACGGGAGTGCGTGCTCTTCCGGGAGAAGTGCCCTCCGGACCCATATAAGGAAATTCCGCTCCATCTAACGTCACACAGAGCCATACTCGAAAAAAACTTTCCAAAACTTGTGACAAACCGGAAGGAGTATTTTTGGAACAGAAATACTCCTTCAAACGTACAACTTAATTTTTGAAACTTTGTCCATGTTTAGCATGGGAATCCAACTCTTTAACAGTGTAAAAAACTCAGTATGCATGAAATAGCATTTCACCCCCCTTTAAAGAAACCAAGGGACAGGAATGAGCCATCTACATCGGCCTTTTCTGTGGAGATGTGTACAGTGTACAGTATACAGTATATAGAAAAACCAGATCAAACAGACTCAGATGATAATGAATGGAGTGAAGAGGTGGGAAATGAGAAACCTAACAGAGATGTACTGGTCAAGAAAAATAGGCCTACATGCCAGAGTGAGAAAATGTCAAGTAAGAAACGCAAATACAGTGACAGTTACATTGCTTTCAGGTTTACATGGATTGGTGATGCAGGAAGTCCAAACCCGCAATGTGTAGTCTGTGGTACAGTTTTAGCAAATAGTAGTCTCAAGCCCTCATATATGGTTCGGCACTTACAAACAAGACATAGTCAATTACAAGACATGCCTGCAAGTTTTTCCAAGGAAAATTGGTAGAACTGCAGAAGAAGAAAAAAATTATCCACTCCCATTCAGGCTTAGGGACTTCCAAAAATGCACAGAAATCTTCATATCTGGCGAGCTACCATATACCTAAAAAAGGTATGCCCCACACAATTGGAAGAAAATCTCTGCTTACCTGTTGCCAAAGACATAGTAAACTATATGCTTGGGGAGAAAGCAGCAAAAACGCTGGACAAAATCCCTCTCTCTGACAATACTGTTTCTCATCGTATTGATTCGATATCTACTGACATCTTCAGCCAGCTAATAAGCAGAATAAAAAACTTGAATTCTTCTCACTGCAAATCGACGAGTCTACTGACATAGCCAATCTATCTAATCTTCTTGTGTATGTCCGTTATTTATTTGAAAAGACAGTTCATGAAGTTTTTTTGTTTGCTGTCCCCTTGTTACACGTTCAACAGGGGAAGATATTTTTAATTTTATGGATAGCTTTTTCAGAGTACATGAAGTTGACTTTATGTGCTGTGTTGGAATTTGTAAAGACGGTGCGAAATCAATGACGGGGAGGCACAAATGAGCAGCAGCTCTCATCCGAAAAGTTGCACCATCAGTTTCCTGGGTCCACTGCAGCAACCACCGGGAAGGCTTAGCACGAAAAACATGCCAGATGAACTTTTGACTGTACTTCATGACGTCGTGAAAATCGTCAACTTCATTAAGGCTCGTCCGTTAAATTCACATATTTTTCGCACTATATGCAATGAAATGGGCAGGGAGCATGAAACGCTTCTACTGGACACAGAAGTGCACTGGTTATCACGTGGAACGGTTTTAGCAAGGATTTTTGAGCTCAGATGTGAAGTTCAGGAATTTTTTGTTCACAACACGTTTCACTTGTCTTCATGCTTGCAAAATGACATCTGGCTTCAGAAGCTGGCATACCTGGCAGACATATTTTCTACTCTAAATGAACTGAAGTCTGCAGGGTCTTAGTACCACCGTTTTCAACACCCAGGACAAAGTTGAAGCACTTGTTAAAAAGCTTGTTTTCTGGGCCAACTGGATAAATAAAAACTCCACCGAGTGCTTTCCTTTTCCATTTTTGCAATCCCGGAAATCTGTGCTAAGTGATTTTGTCAAAGGCCTCATAATTGAACATCTCAACCAGCTCATCCAAAATCGCAGATTTATTTCCCCACTATGGCCCAATCTCAGACATGGATTCGGAATCCTTTCAATGTTACTTCTCCAATCCCACATCTCTCATTTCAAGAGCAAGAAAAGTTATTGGAGTTATCATCTGATGGGAGACACAAAATGCTTTTTAAAAATAAGTCACTGGTGGATTTCTGGGTTTCAGCAATGGTGGAGTATTCAGGATTGTCAAAGCAAGCTCTTAAAGTGTTGATGCCCTTTGCAACCACATACACAGGCTTTTCTGCACTGGCATTGTTGAAAACAAAACATCAACAAAGACTAGATGGCGTGAATGATTTGAGAGTAAAACTGTCATCCATTCCCCCGAATTTTGATGATCTGTGTGCAAACATGCAGGCCCATCCATCTCACAAAAAAGGAAGTAATCTTTTGTATTTATAACAGATTTTTTTTTAATATGTTTTCTAATTTACAGTGAATATTTGTATTTAGTTATTGCAATTAAAAATGTGAAGTTTAACCAGAGTAAGGTGTTGGGGGTGCTTGACAGGTGTCAAACACTAGAAAGGGGTGCATGCTGCAAAAAGTTTGGGAACCACTCGTCTAGATTAATGTGGCTTCACTCACTGGCATGCTATCTAGCCACACCAAACAGCAAGCCTTTTATCTTCCACTCTATTGATCCTCAATTTGGCCCGGAGTTCAGTCCAATTATCCACAACTGGACACAAGCAAATTACCCAGCTTTCTGCTGTCCCCAAACTGATTGATAGAGTGGCCAGAAATACTGAGCGCATGAGTTATTAATGCCACTTCCACCCAAATCCAAACTGTCCAGATGAGCTAGCAGCTTGGCATTGAAGAAGCTAGTGGGGCTTCCAAAGGAAGGTCTTGCCATCACTGATAAATAATCTGAAGCACTGGACTATGCTTTAGGTTTTTATTTTATTTTAAATTTTTTATGCATTAATTTCTATCATGTTGAAGTGCCACTGCTGAAAAGTGGTACAGGATCACTGTAAAAAAAAAAAAAAGGTGCCAGGGTTGCCATAAGGCACTGTTAATTTAAAGCTCTCAACCATTAATTAAAAAAATCTGAATCATGAATAATTCTATCATGAAAATGATCTCCACTCCCATTTCTTTAAACAAGCATTCATACGATGTTAGTACTGTGAACTTATTTAATTTGAGTGCACTCAGAACGAATATTTTAGTTATATCTTAGTTGAATAAGGCAAACACTTAATGTGTAATAGTAAAGTAACTAAAAACATGACTTTTACTAAATTGTTGCAGTTCATTGTTCGCTATAGTACAAATGTATGTACTGAACAAAGCTGGGTAGATTACTTATGAATTGTAATCAGTTACTGATTACAGATTACATGAAAAAAATTGTAATCAGTAATATAATCTCTTAGATTACACATTTTTGGTAACGTAATCTGATTACTTTTGGATTACATTTAGATTAAATTTTTTCTAAACCTTATTTTAAAGGTGCCATCTGTAATGTTTGGCAAAAAAAATCAAGTCATACTCCACATTCCATAACAGATGGGGGCAGTATGCCTCAATAAAGTGAATTGGTCTACTCTAGAGTAACAAACGAGAAACGGAATAGTCTCTGTGCTCCGCCCCTACTTTCACAACAACACTACAGCCATAGCCGAAGCCTAACTGTGTGTTCAAAACTGGGCAAAAATTGATCTTGCCGCTCTGCTCACGACGCTGCAGAAAGATTTGTGAGCGCTCAGACGCTCTAACGTAGATCGAATGCTTATTTTGTATTTAAAGCGGCCGCAAAGCAAACAAGCTTGTTGATCTCGTGCAGACTAACCACAAGGAGTTATAACCTCATTAAATATTGTTGTGATCCTTTACTTAAAATGAACAATCTCAGACACCTTGGTCCACGTATCACTTTTAATTTATTTTTTATGTCCCTGTAGGCAAACAGGGACACATCATAGATTAATACAAACGCTAAACAGCAATAATCAACCTGTCCTTTATTCTGCTTGAGAACTAATGTGCCAACTCTCAAGCATTCACCGTGAGACACACGCAATTGACTCTTTTTACACGCTTTCACGCCACACATCAATTTTTTCAGTCAAAGAAAAACCACGAAGCAAAGAGGACACGGAGACCAACAGACTAGACAGAGCAGGTTAGTTATGATACATAGGGCTTTGCAAAAAATCTAATGCGATTTTCATGCACCTCTAATCAGTAAAGACGCTCCTGTAATTAGAAGTATATCTCCAGCATGTGCATTCAGATCAGGGTTGCCAGGTTTTCACAACAAATCCTGCCCAGTTGCTTCTTGAAACTAGTCCAAAACTAGCCCAATCGCGTTTCCGGGAGGTTCCCCGATAAAAATTGCTTCCCGGGGTTAAAAAATAAATTTTTGGGAAGGGAATTGGTAAAATTAGCATTTTAGGGGGTAAATATCACATTATTGGTATTGGGATTGCTTCAAACCGCGGACATGAAAAACAACCGCAGACTTGGCAACACTGGTTCAGGTGGAGCGGCAGTAACTGCACAGAGCCTTAGTCTACCGACAACTAACACAAAATCGCTTTCAAAATCGACAAAGAATCGCCAGCGATTTTAACATCGATGTTGTGTAGATTGTCAGTGAATTACGGCTGTGTAGTAAATGCCAACCAGTGTTGCCAAGTCTGTGGTGGTTGTTTTTCATGTCCGCTGGTCACAGCGACCCCAATACAAATAACGTGATATTAAGCCCCTAAAATGCGAATTATACCAAGGCAACCCTGCTAAAAAAAAACTATATTTTAACCCCAGGAAGCAATGTTTAATCGGGGAATCTTCTGGAAGCGAGATTGGGCTAGTTTTGAGAAGCAACTGTGCAGGATTTGTTGTGAAAACCTGGCAATCCTGATCTGAACACAGGAGCGTCTTTACTGATGAGATGTACATGAGTAAAGACATTCACAGCCCTATATAATAAAATGGGTAACGTTAAGTTATAGCTAGCTAATTATCAATTACAAAAACATTTCTATGTTATAACTTCCCGAAAACAAATACACAAACATATAAAACAAACTTCTAGCGAAATACTAACAGCATCTAACTTGCAAGTTCTGAGTCGAACCTCATTTCTTTCAGGTCCATCAGTTGTCTCCAGCGATTAAAAGCAGTGCCGATGTTTACTCTGGTATTCTTATCAGATGCCAAGGGCTTCAGCTATCCTTCCGCTCTCTTCTCTAAACTGAAAAAGTAGTGGGCTGTACTTTCCACACGATTGACATCAGGTTCAGGTACGCCCTGTGAGTTATTCGTGTATTCGTTGCAGGTTGGTGGTTATGTCGCCCGCATACCGCCTCCCACGGCCGAAACTGGTATTACAACACCTGCCGGGCCGGGGCTAGTAATGCTAATGCTAATTAAGGTTGATATCTCTGCAGCACTATAACTTGACATTTTTTTAATGACATCATCGCCCTTATTTCTTCTCATTCTTTTGATGCGTGTAGGTCATGTTATGGATATTTTTACCTCAATTTCTGCATATGGCACCTTTAATATCACATATATTCAGTTAGCCTAATCTTGTACTTTAGAAAATGTGTGTGTGTGTATATATATATATATATATATATATATATATATATATATATATATATACACAAATTCACAGCAATATCACTACTAGGTAAAGTATTTAATCTAAAAAAACAACAACAGTAGAAGTGAATAAGACTGTATCAATGAAAAACATCAAACAATATAGCTACAGTATCATGAATTTTGAAAAAGAGTAAACTCACACAGCGATGACATTTCTATCCATCTCAAACCATTTTAAGTGCAAAGTAACAATGAGGAAAAAAAAAACAATAAGAACATTACAAAAATGAATATTAAAGAGAATGAAACTCATAGCAATAACATTGCTGATAGAGGACTCGACATTAAGCTTTTACATGACCTTGTCATTCGGACAAGTAAATCAATCATTAACTTGTCAGAGTAAAAATGTTACTTGTTTGGGGAAAGAAGTGTTTTTTTGTTTTGTTTTTTTTGCACAAATGTAATTGATTCTAATCAGTGCTCTATCAGGTATTACTTTAATTAGTATATTTTTAATATTTGCCTTAAATTGATTGCTGTTACACTTTTTAACTTAAAAAGATTAAACTTTCTAACTTTTAAAAGTTAAATGTAGATGTCTACATTTACATTGAATTATTACATGTTATCCTTACATTAAATTAGAAAAATAAGACATTATGGTTGTTATTAAAATTAAATCAGTATCAACAAACTCCATTTGTCCAAATAAATAAATTATGTTATTAGATTAATGTTTTACTTTTTTGACATACAAAATTTGAAATGTTGGAAAAATACACTGATACTTTTAAATATGATATTTTACCACCAGTAGGTGGTGGCAAGTGGCGGATTCGTCCAACTGCTGATTCATTCAATAAATGAAGCAATTAAAAGTTTTTATGAATGGCTCACTGAATCATTGACTCATTTAAAAATGAATAATTTAGTAACGAAAGACTCTTGCTCACAGATGTCTGACTGGTCTGATTTGGCTTTGCTTAGAACTATTTTTTTTTGTTTGAAATGGAACAAAAACGAACCATGTGTCTTAAATGTAAGTCAGTTAATATTACTTGTTTATTTAACTGAATATGTATAAAATCAATATCACATTTGCAATCGAGCTAAAAGTCGAAAAAACATCACTCCTGGTTGACTTCCATTATAATGACATGTTTTGATTGCAAAGCAATGACACCATTCAATCATGCATTCTTGATTGATTGTGGTTTTCCCTTTTGGGAAGAGGTAAAATGTGTTAATTTTACAGTTGATCACTAGGTGGGACCATTAACCCTTTAGATAGGCCTGTACAAAAAAATGCTTAGTTTCTGGCTTGTATATGGAGTTATATGGAGTATAACAGCAAATTATAGTGTTTGTGTGTGTGTGTGATTCTTGATTGTTGGTGGTTTTCCCTGTTGGGAAGAGGTAAAATTTGTTATTTTTACAGTTGATCACTAGGTGGGACCATTAACCATTTAGATAGGCCTGTGCAAAAAAAAAGTTTCTGACTTGTATATGAAGCTATATGGAGTATGACAGCATATTATATTGAGTGTGTATGTGTGTGTGTGTGTGTGTGTGAGAAAGAGAGAGAGAGTGTGTGGGAGAGAGACCTTTGCGCACTTACCTTAATGTATTTCAGAAAATCACAATGCACACCTCAAGATCTACATGGAGTAAACAAAAGTCTATTTATGCCCCTGCTGCCTTTTAATGGTGGTGAAAGTATTCGGTTGTTAAGTGATTACGTAAGAAGCGCTGTTTCCGGGTCCAGGCCTCAACTCGTTTCACTTGAGAATATGACCTCAGCAGCCGTTTATGAGCACTGTTTATTCATATTGATAATTTAAGTTAAATGCTTTCAAACTTACGATATACACTACAGTCTCCGTACTCACAGCATTCCAAACACAAATAATTTTTATATTCATTTTATATTAATATTTTCATTTTCTGGCTATCTGGTACTTCGGTATGGAGTTAAAGGTTAATATTATAACTTTTTTGCTAGTATTCTATAACATTATGAGTTTATATTAGCACCTTTTGTTGTTTTCTCGTGGTAACTGATAGAGCATTTGGACACGGAAACGTCACGTCAGACTTAACAAGCGAATAGACTAAACAAAAGCAAAGTACGTGGATTTAAACACTTGAATGCCATCGTGCTGGATATTTAATGGTGAGAAGAGCAGCAAGCAACATGAGAAAGGGCTTGACTTGTACCAAAGTTTTAGAAATGATTATGTAGCATGACCCCTCCAGCGAGCTGCAGCTTATTTGAAGTTGGTATTGCATTTTGGTTCATAATACATTATGTTCATAAATTTGATGCGGAGTAGATTTTTTTTACAGGATTTTAAGGTTTTAAACTGGCTTTACCATGAAGAAAAGAGGAGCGTTTCACATATAGGCCATCTGTACTTTTCACCATCAAAAGGCAGCAGGTGCATAAACACACTTTTTTTATTGTTTACTCCAGGTAGTTCTGAGAGCATGAGGTGCATATTTTGATTTTTTCAGATACTGTACATCAAGGTAAGTGCACAAAAGGTCTCTCTCACACCCTCTCGTTCTCTCTCTCTCTCTATCACACACACACACACACACACACACTATAATTTGCTATTATACTCCATATAACTCCATACAAGCCAGAAACTGAGCCCTTTTTTGCACAGGCCTATCTAAAGGGTTAATGGTCCCACCTAGTGATCAACTGTAAAAAATAACAAATGTTACCTCTTCCCAACAGTGAAACCCACCAACAATCAAGAATCTCACACACACACAAACACTATAATTTGCTGTTATACTCCATATAACTCCATATACCAGCCAGAAACCAAGCCTTTTTTTTTTTGCACAGGCCTATTTAATGGGTTAATGATCCCACCTAGTGATCAACTGTAAAAAATAAAATGTTTGACCTCTTCCCAAAAGGGAAAACCACAAACAATCAAGAATGCATGATTATATGGTGTCATGGCTTTGCAATCAATAAATGTCGTTATAATGGAAGTCAATGGGGCAAAAACAGCCACCAACAACAAAAGGAGAAAAAAATGTAAATCTAATGCTGCACAAAAACCAACAATGCATCAAAGCCAGTCTTGTTACTAATCTTTGACATGCCCAAAACTGTGATAAAAGGTAAAAAATCCAGTCCACAATCACTTTTTATATTGAAAATATGTAATTTAGTGTGTTTTTTCCCAAATCAGTGACATACTTTATGAACTTGGTAATTAAAAAGTTAAAATCTTGGAATTTTTTTTTTAAATTTGGTAGTTTTGATCAGAACTGAGGTTGATTAATACATTTATGCAAAAAAATAAATAAATAAAAAATAAAAAAATATTTATCTGATACATTTTTACAGCAGTTTAATTTAGTGGATGTTTTCATCCACGAATATCCCGAAAGGGTAGTGAATTTGCCCACAGTGTACCGTTGAGTTTTTGAAAAATATGGGTCAAAATAAGATTTGTCACCAAAAATCATTCCATTAGCTTAAACACAGAGAAAGTTGTGGTCTAAATAAGACTCAATTTAGTGGACGAAAACGTCCCCAACAACGCACAAAGGTTAACACAGAGATCATCACTGTATCAGCAACTCTACATGCACTGTCTTTAACAGTAGAACATCAGTGTTTTTGGCTCATCATTGACTGAAGCACACACTGTAAAAAATGTCTGTAAAATTACAGTACAATACTGTATACATTACATTTTTCCATATTTTTTAAATTATGCTATGCCTTGCATTTATTGACGCGAAAACAGTGCTTGAGCAGGTGCCATTATTCACGGAGATAGTCTAGGTCATTTTAAAGATGGATTTCAGGTTTGGGATGCCATTCTTACACTTCTGTGGCAAATATTTTTTTTTGTTAAATGTAACAAACTGTAAAGTTCGTTAACCGAGTTGCTGTCTGGCTTGTCTGTCAAATGAATGTCGGCGCCATTGCTTTCAGTTTTATAAATAAAAGTTTATTAACTTTTAATTGTTGTTTATGCAGTGTAATTGTTACTGATTGTGTCGTAAGCTTATTGTCTTGTCTATGTTAAACACACACTCACACAATAAAATAATTTGGTTTAATTTGTTTGTTTAATAAAATAAAGTGTTTGAATATGTTTTTAATTTGCATATTAAAACTAGTGTAGAAAATGGCAAATGTAAATTATATAAATGAATTTTTATTTTGCACAATATTTCGGACACATTAATTAAAATACAAAACTAAATTGCCATTTTACGGATTGCATTGCCATTTTGCATATTTAAAGTTGAACATTTGAAATGGAATTTTGCTACCCATATGCTTCCATATTTATTTACTATTAGGGATGTTCAATACGAATACGAAGCCTGCCTTTATTTCATCCAAAGTACAGCAAAAGCAGAAACATTGTGAAATATTTGTACTTTTTAAAATAACTGTTTTCTATTTGAATATATTTTAAATGTTGTGTATTTCTGTGATCAAAGGTGACTTTTCAGCATCCAGTCTTCAATGTCACATTAATCAAAAATCATTCTAATATTCTGATGATCAATATTTAAAACAGATGAGGAATTTTTTTTCAGCATTCTTTGATGAATAGAAGGATCCACAGATCAGCATTTGTGTGAAATAAAAAGCTTTTGCAACATTATACACTATATCATTCAAAAGCTTAGTCGGTATATATATTTGTTTTGTTAAATAAATGATAAAAATGAATAGTTGTATTTAGCAAGGATTCTTTAAATTGATCAAAAGTGATGATAAAGACATCATTTTACAAGATATTTCTATTGCAGACAAATGCTGCTCTTTTGAACTTTCTATTCAAAGTAACCTGAAGAAAATTATACTCAGTTGTTTTCAACATTATCATAATACAAGTTTTTTTTTTCTTTTTTAGCAGCAAATGAGAATATCAGAATTATTTCTGAATTTTTCTCTTATTTCAAGCTTTTAATTGGTTTAGAAATCTATAACTGCTGGACAATAACAAATAATAATAATAATGATTTGTTTATATACTACAAACACTTTTTATCACATAATAAGGCAGAATAGTTTCTATACTGTAATAAATGCTATGTCAATTAGCACTGCATTGTTCATATACTTTATTTATCACTTGCTGGAGATTTTTTTGGACTTGATAAAAACAAAACCGAAAACAACTGTATTCATACAGCGATAGCTGGATGCAGTTGTCCTCTATACGAACACATTTGCCTGAAAAAGTGCGGGGGGTGAATTTCTGTGGTGATAAAAGTTGGGGGGGGGGGGACACGTCCCCCGCGGTGATTCTAGTTTACTGTCATTCAAGTTTAAAATTTCCTCCCCCATTGTGGCTGAGCTACACATTCTCTTTGTTGTATTTTAAACATAAAACATCCAGAACAGAATTGCACCTATGCTGGAATTTATACAAACATAAGGAACAGAGGTAATAAAACTGTTTATAAAGCATTTTGTTGTGTTGCTGTTTAGTTGAAAATAATCAAAGTATTAGTTCATTCAAAATGGGAAATTCTATCATTTATCACTCACACTCATGTCGTTCCAACTGTAAGACCTTCGTTCATCTTTTCAACACAAATGAAGTTATTTTTGTATGAAATCTGAGAGCTTTCTGACCCTCCATAGAAAGCAAGGGTCCTACCACGAGCACAAAAATGTAGTATAAGTTCATCGTTAAAATGGTGTATCAGTGGTTCAACTGTGATTTTACAAAGCTATGGGAATATGTTTTGTGTGCAAAGTAAACAAAAATAACTTTATTCAATGATTTCTCCTCTCCTGGGATAGTCTGGCGTCATTAACGAGAGCATCACGACGCATGCCTGTGTGTTCATTTGCCAGTAAACAAGGTGCAGCGAATGCGGAGTCTACATCAACATCAAAACACGCATTTGCCGTGGGTCAGAGAGCTCTCGGATTTCATCAGACTTATCTTAATTTGTGTTCTGAAGATGAACGAAGGTCTTATGGGGTTGAAAAAATTGTTAATTTTTGGAACACTAATGAGTTTTTGGAACACTAATGAAGATCCTTTTTAATGAAATCTGATAGCTATAAAGTATTGGACCTTGAAATGGTAGTTGTAGGCTGTCAGTGAGGGGAAAGAAAGCACAGACATTTCATTAAAAAATATTCTATATTTGTGTTCAAAAGATGAATGAAAATCTTATGTATTTGGAACGGCATGAGGGAGATTAACTGATGACATTGACATTTTTGGGTGAACTGTCCATAATGTTGTGTTCTATGGTAAAATTGTGTCATTTCACTTGACTATTGACTATAAGCCTGTAGCAGTTGTTATTAGTGACAGCCCGGTCTTTGTATAAATTTTTTCCCCATGCATTTGAAAATGCTTAGAATCTTGACTGTTTCACAGTGAAGTTTATCATTGTGACCACTATTTGGTCCAACACCAGTATTGTTACAAGTAGCTGCTCATGTTTTCTTTTTCTGCCTGTTGCTGTTTAAAACTAAAAAGTGTTCCAGGAATAGTGTACCCATGGCACTGGAGCACCCACCTGTACATTTCTCTATATCACTTTTAAATAAATCCATCCTCAGGGACATTTACAGAACACTTCTTGTCATGTGATTCTTCACCCTGTGACACTGGTGGAGAATGCGGCCATATGAGTGAAGAATTACAGACAAGTGATCTCCTTCCCCTCACTTTTATTTCTTTTTCTTTTTTTTTCTCTTGTCTCCGGTTTTCTATCACAGGTGAATGCTCCTCCCCCAACATGGACGAAATCCTCCAGCGGCTCACTGAGGTTTGCATCCACCAGCAACAGATTGTTGAGCACCTGGCCACCCATCGTTCCACCACTGATCAATGCATTCCGCTGCTGGATCCCCGAGAACAATCCACTAAGCTGCTACCCAAACTGACCCCCCATGATGATGTGGATTCATACATGCAGATGTTTGAAGCCACAGCAACCTTGGAGGGATGACATACAGATGACTGAGCATGAGTTGCTGGCTCCCCTGCTGATGGTTGAAGCCCAATGTACATGCTCCGCTCTTCCCACCGCCTCTGCCGATCAATATATGGAGGTCAAGAAGGAAATTCTAGCCCGCCTGGGGTTGTCCTCCATCTGTGCTGCTCAGTACTTCCATGACTGGGAATATAAGCCCTGTCTGCCAGCCCATGCCCAGGCTGCCGAACTCCCTCAACTCTCACAGCTCTGGCTGCTGGAGGGGGCTCTATCGGCTAGTCAGGTGGTAGAACGCGTTATGATAGACCGACGTCTCCGAGCCCTTCAGCAGTGAGTTGGGTTGAGGAACCCAACCACTACCTCAGAGCTCGTGGAGGCTTTCGAGCTGGTGGATGCAACCCAACATCAGGATGCTGGGGAGCAAGCGCCACCATTTCCTCGGAGGGTGGTCCAGGAGCGACACCCAGCAACCAGTAAGCAGGCCAGCGGCTCCCTCTCCTGGGGATGAGACCATGCCAACGGAGGCCCCTATGCTTCTCACACGGACCTGCCTGGCAGGCTGTATTGTACACCGTGACCTGCCGGTTGGAGCTCTGGAAGCGGATGTGAAAGTAAATGGGAAACCATTCCGGGCCATCTTGTACTCCGGCAGTGTGGTCACTTTGGTACAGTCTCACACCCTCGCCCTACGAAAGCAGTATAAAAACTTCCTCCCCATAACCTTTGTCCAAGGAGATACCTGACAAGTCCCAGCTCGCAGAGTGACCATTTCAGCCACTCCCGGTGCCTGCCTGGTGGAGGTTTGGGTGCTCAAGGATCTTTCCGTCCTCGTGCTGATTGGGGAGAGACTAGCCCGGGTTTGACTGCCTGCTGGCCACAGCTATGCAACCTGCCAGCCAAAGAGCAGACCACCAAAGATAGAGGCCCACGAAAGGATCTCATCAGCGTCCCCTTCTTCTGGCCTCATACAGCGGGAGAGAAGGTGAGTCCCCCCTCCAAGATCCTAACCTCTCCTATGATGTATTCCAACAGGTGACGCTAGGGGGCTCATTCGGAAAAGAACAATGCTCTCCATCCGAGTCGGCATCCCAGCAGAGATGCTGACCGATCAGGGTACCCCCTTTATGTTCTGGCCAATGACTGACCTCTGCAGGCTGTTACGGGTGAAGCAGTTGAGAACCACAGTCTACCATCCCAAAACTGACAGACTGGACAAGTGCTTTAATAAAACTCTAAAGCAGATGTTGAGATTAGTGGTTGCGGAGGACAAACGTGACTTGGACCTTATGATCCCCTATGTCCCCTATGTCCCCTAAGTTCCAGCCTGGAGACAGAGTCATGGTCATAGTCCCCAATGCTGCGTGCAAGTTCCTGGCCACCTGGCAGGGTCCCTGCATAGTGCTAGAAAAGATTGGTCTGGTAACTTACCATGCGTGCCAGCCAAAAAGGAGGAAAGCAGAGTAGATCTACAACAAGAACCTTCTTAAAAAATGGGTTGGGACTAGAGTCAAGCTCGCAGCCCTCACCGTCTCTGATCCTGTAGTTGTAGATGTCAACCCCCACCTTTCAGCTGCCCTGAAGCTACAGCTGCAGCACCTGGTCGGTCAGTTCTCTGATGTGTTCTCCTCTCTTCCCAGGCAGACCAGTGTCCTGCAGCATGACATCCGGATGCCACCAGGGGTTGTTATCAGGCAAGGGCCCTACCGTGTCCATGAGGCTCGCCATCGCGAGCTATTGAGGAGGAAATACAACAAATGCTGAAGTTGGGGGTGATAGAACCATCACACAACCCTTGGTCCAGCCCAATCTTAATGGTCCTGAAACCGGACGGCACCCTCCGTTTCTCCAATGACTTCTGCTGCCTCAACAAGGTTTCTGAGTTCTGACGGATACACCATCCCTTGGGTTGATGAGTTGTTGGACCGATTGGGAAGTGCCCTGTACATCTCGACATTGGACCTCATCAAAGGCTACTGGCAGGTACCCCTCTCTGAGAATGCTAAACCTAAAATGGCTTTTTCTTGCCCTAGGGGCCACTGGCAGTACTGAATACACTTAAGAATGTTAAAGGAGGTAAAAATAAGCCATGTTTAATTTGTAAACATTGTGCTGGATTTATTTGCTACTAAAGATAGGCCTATGCTATACTTTTTTTAGAAGTTTCTGCATAACAGATGGCGGCCAAACTGAAGGGCACTACATATATATATGTAGTGCAGGCTCTACTCTCCAGCTCAATGGTGACCCACAAAACTACATTAACAGATCTGTCGTGCAAAAACACATTAATACAGTACAGTTCAATATTTACTCTCCTTATCAGTTCATGGCTTTGCATTTTTTTTTTTTCTATGGAAGTTCACAAATATTTCATTCAAATTAACTTTTTTCATTTGGTAAATCTGACGTTTTACAGTATATTGCTGTTTTTTTCCTTGACTTAATGGCAACAAACTGTAGAAAAACAACCATGCTGCCAGTAAATAATTGTTTTTCTACATATTGTTGCCATTAATTACAGTTTATTACTGTTATTACTGTTATTACATTTCATGCTGTTTTTATCTTTAACCCTTTAAAGCCCATAACAAAATCATCAGTTTCAAATGAACAATTAGAATGTGTGCACACTCTACAGAGTCATAGAGTAACACTGAATCACTGAAGTTCAGAGGTGGGAAGTCCAGGGGCCAAAGAGTAAAAATCCTGCCATATTTTTGCTCCACCCCTGAACTCAGCAGCTGATTTCACCAGAGGAGGAACCAAGTCATTCTTTCCAAGTGACAACCGAGTCTTGAGTCAAATCCCCAGTCCTCAAAGAGTTAAAGTTAATGAGATGATAAAGTGACTAATTAAATTATGATTGTGCATTAGTGATGAACACCTGCTATTAACAAACCACAGAGTAGGGATAGAGAGGTGAAAGGGAGACATTTATACAGAATACAACAGAAGGCTGGGACAGGGAAGATCACTGGAAGGAATCGAAAGGAAGAAATAATTTTTACTAGGTTAAGGATTGGACATTTTGGTTTAAATAAGTGCTTACATATTTTAGATAAGGATATATCAGGAAGATGTGGAATTGTGACAGTATTGAATCTGTTGAACGTGGTACTTGAATGCCAAAAATATGATAGAGAAAGGGGTGCAAGGGAATTTGGGGGTGCAAGGGAATTCACTTAAAGGGTTAGTTCACCCAGAAATTTGCATTCATGATGCTGCTGACATATGATGCTGCTGATGTATGATGCTGCTGACGTGTTTTCTGGTGCGCCCAATAACAAAGATCACAACAGCAGCGGCGTACGTCAACAGCATCACTGCAGTATTGTAAACGCACTCACAACAGACCAGGAAGAGAACACAATGCTGAATAAAGTCCTAATTTTTGTTATCTTTGGAACAAAATGTATTTTCGATGCTTCAACAAATTCTAACTGACCCTCTGATGTCAAATGGACTACTTTGATGATGTTTTTATTACCTTTCTGGACAATGACAGTATACCATACATTAGGGCCATCGCTAATGGGGTGAAAGGTGGTGACGATTATAGGGGCCCACGGCTGAGTGGGGGGCCCCCAACGATCTCAACCGACTGGCTGAGACCAGCCTAAAAAGATGCTCAGGACAGTTGATGGGACACTGATGCGCAACGTCACGAAAGCTTATCTTTTTCACAATTTTACAGCCTTACCACTTGTCAATTTATACATTAAAGCATCCAAACACAAGACACGAAAAAAAGCTTAACTGAGTAGCTGGTTACTCGCATTATGTGTTCGGTGCGCACGAGAGACAGTAGCATTGAACCAAGCTCTCTTCTGAGTTCTCCCCGAAGTCCCTCCTGCACCTGAACGAACAAATACAAATCGCAATTTGAACAAACAAAAAGTTCAGTACCGCAGTGTTCTGGTGTTCAGGGCTCACGCAAAGAGAGGCGTCTCTCAAAATGATTGAACACCGAATTTGCATCTTTTTGCTCTTGTGCCGACAAATACATACACAATGGGACCAAAAATTATTCAGCACCATGTATTGCTTATGTGTTTTTTTTTTCTGAATTGCTAATGCAACCTTTTCACACCACAGTCTGAACAAAATTAAGCATTGCTTGGTAATTGGTCAAAAAAGTATTGATAGTTGTGTAAATATTGTCATAATGACAGTTGTCTGTAGTTTTGGTTGATTGTAATCCATTACGTACATTTCTATCAAAGTTATGACATCATGAAGAGGAATTTGTTCTGACATAGTTTAACTAAGTTATTGTCATTTTATAACCACTTTACAAGTGATAGCAAATAAACTGTAATAATGTGAGAAATGTTGAAGGTGTCTGAATAAATTTTGGTTTGATTGTATATTTCATTTTTACATTGAAGATTATCCATTGCTATTTTACATTTGCTTATTCGGTTTCTGTACCTGGACACATACAAACTTGATAAAAACCTTAAACATTGTGTAAATAGCACAAAGTAATAAAAATTAACGAACATAATAATTAAACAATTTCAAACAGGGCCCACTGGTACAACCTTCACCAGGGCCTCGCAAAGCCCAGCTACAGCCCTGCCATACATAAATTTTCAATGGAGGAACACAAAACTCTCAGACTAAATTTAAAATATCTTAAACTGTCTTCCGAGGATGAATGGAGGCCTTATGGGTTTGGAACGACATGTGGGTGAGTCATTAATTAAAATTTTGGGTGAACTAACCCTTAAAGGAACTTCTTGGAAAAACTTCAAATGATATAAGAATGGTTTTCCTGCACAATCGGAGGCAGCGGTTTTAAGACCCCGCCTATAGGACCCCAGTTATAGGACCCTAGTTTTTTATGACAGTGCCACCTACTGAACCTACTGAACATAGTCTTTCAAACTATGTAAGTACAAAGTAATCCACCTGGGTCTTAAAACTGCGGTACAGAATCTGCAACCGTTGCTATATCATCCAGTTCGGTAGGTGGCGCTGTCACAAAAAACTAGGGTCCTATAACCGGGTCCTATAGACGGGGTCCTAAAACTGCAGCCTCCGGTTGTGCAGGAACATAATATTGAATGATATTAATATTCATTTATTTAGCTTCCTGAAGGACACTGGTTTAGCAAATAGAATATAGAACACAATTTTGGAAATCATCATTATTAACTAGAGGGGAGAGGGGAAAGGAGAGTTGGAAGTCTCCATTTTAGTTTTTCTTTGTCTAGCTCTGGTTCACACTCCAGTACCGTGGGTGGCGGTAATGCACCACTGAAGTTGGATGCCAACCACCATTAAACATCATGGAAGAAAGAAGAATGACATGGTAGATCAAAACGCTTTAAACTAGGGCTGCACGATTAATTGTCATCATGTGTGTCTTTGTCAGTAAAGCCGGTTCTGTGATTAGCCGTAAATGTCCATAACCTGGTTTCAAATGGAGTGGCACTTCCCAGCTAGAATTTATTTTTGTTCTAAAATGTTTTCAGAACATTCCCATGGATTGTTCTAACAAGGTTTTTAGCGGATAGTTTTATTTTTGTTCCCAGAATGTTCTCTCAAAAGATAGGATAATGTTCTCTAACATTATTAGAACATTATCCCCTAACATTCTAATTAAGATTTAAGCAGATGTTTAGATGTTGATTTTGATGTCTGTTTAAAAGTAATAGTTTGCTCTGATGTCACCATAATGGTGGTTATTGTTCGTTTTAGTTGTGCAATTTGACACTTGACTTGTCAGTGTTGTTTTTTAGCTGCTGTCATCTTTATTGTGGCCAACACAACAAGAGAACACATGGTTTAATGGTGCTGGTTGCTTGCTGATGATTGATATATCACCATGTATGTGGTCTGGTTACCTGTTTTCACCCAAGCTAATGTTTGGTGTTAGTTAAGTATTATTTATTAAAGTGACTCAGTGGGTCAACAGCCTGACACTCATCTGAAATTTAAAGCAGATAATTTCAAGGATTAAAAAATACTTTGCTTTGTCACACAAACATCAAGATTCAGTTTATGAATCTCAACAATAGTGACATGCTTCATGCTGCAATGTATTCTGGTTACATCATGCAAGACTCATCTGTGGCACCCAGAATGCATTGTGCCACGAAGCATGTCACCATTGTTGAGATTCTTACACTAGTCTTGAGGTCTCTGTGTGTCTAAGCATTCTAAGGTTCAAAGTGATTCATGAACAATGTAATTTAAAAAAATTAGACAAAAAAAAAAAGACCTAAGTCTGCAGGACCTTGTGTATTGCAACACATCTGCTATAGTCACTAATATTAAATTAATAGCATAGGTTAGACTCCTGATAAAAACAGCTGATCAGATTGTTACATTTGGAAATTTTTAAAATCTGCAAATAACCAACATTACCTAATGAAATCCTTCTCTTTCTGTTTTTGCTTTAACAAAAAATAATTACAGCAGCGGAATGAAAAGCAACACTTAAAAGAGTCATACTGCTTAAGTACTGATCACCATAATGGTGACGTCAAACTAAACTATTATTTTCAATAAACCATCAACATCTCTGTTAATCTCAATAAGAACTTTTTTACATTTATGACAGAAATAAATTTTGTTTATAATAAGTGAAGATGGTAATACTGTTTTTGGAGTATTTAGGCTAGATTTTGACACCAAACAGAGGCTGGGTTTTCACTTTCAACCAACATCTGACTTCTGAGCAATGTCAGTCCACATCAAGTGTGATGGGAAGCCATAGTTCGATGATAAGCTGCCCAATATCGCATTCATAATCGCAGATAAATCGCATGCGGTTATGAATGCGATATTGTGTAGCTTGTCAGCGAACTACGGCTCTGTATATTAAGTGTGGCTCCATTTGAAAATAGCTGATGGGCATTTACCGCTAATCACAGAACCATCTTTACTGACGAGACACGCATGACAATCACATGCGATTAATCGTGCAGCCCTACTTTAAACCAAACTATTTTCAATTCTTTATATACTGGTTGTCACATCACTGATCAATCTTATACTGTAAACCACAATAAAAAACTTGTCAATTATAGCTATTAGAAACATGACTACCACTTGACCTACCACATCAATTTCATTATAACAGATACAGCTTAAAAACAGTTATAGCAATCAAACAAAAGCTCATGTTCAAAAGTCAAGGGTCAGGAGTACAACAAAAGCAAACACTGATCTCTATAATGGTAATGTCAAATGAAACAATTTTATAATCTAAACCACTGTTCAATTTAAAAAATATCTTCTGTAGAGGTCTGACAGAAATGATTCTGGTTAGTAATGCGTGAAGCTGTTAAAGCTGTTTGTTGGGTTGTTTAAATCTTCAGTTAATTTCTTCTAAGGCTGTAGCAGAAGACATTTGTATTTCTTGTGTGTGTGTCTTGTTTCTATTTCCATCAGTGATTCTGAAAGGAAGACTTGAAATTGTGTCATATGACCCCTTTAATATTTTTTGACACTGTGATACATTCTTGTTCCATATTCTTTAATGAATATTAAATAAAAATATATAGCATTTATTTTTAAGTGAAACTGTTTTTAACATTATACATATATTTACTATATTTTAATTATAGTGTATCCATGCTGATTAAAAACAAAATAAACACATATTACTGTGCCCAATCTTTTTAAATATATTTGAAAAGAGCTCATAAACGGATTACAGGGAGAAATAAAATAAAGTTATGCTATATAAAGCTGAGGTTGAAAGAAATACCAGTAAATGACTTATTATAAAATCTCAATGGCTATGACTCATATAGATAATATCAGTAGCCTATTTTGCATGGGGTTCAAAAGCTAAAGAAATGAATGTGGTTAAATGAGATTAAATTGTTAACATGGTACAGAAAATTAAGATAACATAATATATGAGCAACTGACATTTTAGCACTGTTATCATAAAGCTGCACTTACTGGATTCACGTTCAAAAGTAATTGCTTGGTATTTATTAATGAAATGCCTATTTGACACATAATTGCATAATTACAATAATTTTGCAATTGTGACAGGGTGACATTCAAAATTGGTGGCCTAGAATGATTCATCAGTTTTTTATGAGCGTGAGTCTCATCAACGTTTATGTGTGTCTGAATATTTGACTTCCATATGAAATTATTCTCCAGAACACAAAAAAACTAATTTTGTTATTTCAAGGGATTTCAAGGTTTCCTAGACCTTAGGGTCCATGAGGCTACTGTGCATAGACCACCAAGAACGTATACAGAATTCCTAAAATAATTTGCAGATTTTCTCTCAGACCTTCTGGTTACTGTTGATAAAGCGCTAATTGTCTAATTTTAACATTCATGTTCATAATACAAATGATGCATTAGGACTTGTGTTTACTGACCTAATACACACTTTTGGAGTCAAGCAAAATGTCACCGGCCCCACTCATCATTTTAATAATACACTAGATTTAATTATATCACATGGATTCAATCTTACCGCTATAGATATCGTACCGCAAAGTGATGATGTGACTGACCATTTCCTTGTATCATGCATGCATTACCGTATGGGCAGAACTATTGTTCCAGCCACCAAAGACACACAAAACCTGCCTGATTTATCTCAACTGCTCTGTGTACCCTAAAATACATAAGAACAAGATGAAATGACTTCTAACATTTGCACATTGCATCTTCTCTAATATTTTATAAGCTGTTGCCCCCATCAAATTGAAAAAAGTTAAACAAAAAAATACTGTGCCATGGTACCATAGTAATACCCACTCTCTCAAGATAGAAACTCGTAGCCTTCAGTGCAAATGGAGAAAAACTAACTTGGAAGTTTTTAAAATTGCATGGAAAAACAGAATGTCCAGCTATAGACAGGCTCTAAAATTGCCAGGGCAGAGTATATCCACAAACTCATAGAAAATAACCAAAACAATCCAAGGTTTGTATTGAGCACACTGGCCCCTTACCAGTCACCAGTGTTAATTTTGACACAAAATTTTAATTTAGTTTTAGTCTTAGTCTTTTGACTATAATTCTTTTTAGTTTTAGTCAAGTTTTAGTCATCTGATTTGTTTTAATTTTAGTCTTATTTTAGTCGACTAAAATTGCTTGGTATTTTAGTCGACTAAAATAAGACTAAAATCAATAACAGATTTACTAGACATTTTTTTACAGCTGGTATAGGAAACAAACTTAACCAAAATATATAAAAACACAAATTCAACTTTATTTCAACACAACTGTGTCTTTATTTCGATTCAAAAGCTTATATGCAGCAACAAACACTGTCATGATAATGTAAACAATAACTAGCTGCCAATTGACCATCAATAAAAGAAAAATAAAGTTAGGTCCAGGACCTTAAAGCTTACAGCTGAGCTGAACAAGGAGAGGCATACATTTAAAGTAAATATTTAATAAGTTGGCAGCTAGGTGGATAAAAAAAAGTAACAAGATTTTATAAGGTATTCATTTGTCTAGCAATATTGTATGTTTTAAATACTACAATATTGCTAGATTAGTATGTATAATGATAGGATGTGAACATTCACGTTTCACATGACTAATATAGAAATATTTGTGATATTGTCAACAAGTAGAACATTATAAAATATACTAAACATTAGTATTAATCAAATGTATGTATCATAATATTTCGTATTAGTATTGTGCTCTCATCTAACTTGAAGAAGGGGCTATTTTACAGTACTTTTCAGTTCGTAATATTTAATGCTACAACATCTACGCACTGCAGTCTTCCAATTTTGCTTAGCTCAATAAACAAAAGAACATCGTTGTGAAATTACATTTGAGATATTGTCCGGGTGGCTCGTCTGTAAATGTCTTTTCAAATTGGTTGTGTTGCCACGAATGAGCGCTCCGCATGCTTTGTTAGTCGTCAAACGTGAAGTGAGCTGTGGACATTTTGTCGCTCTTTTAGACATCACCTCTTCGAATGCCGTCTTCCCGGGAGCTCATTTAAAAACTGAAAACCTTCGCTTCACGTCTCAATAAGTCAGGCTCTGATTGGTTCTCTTCTCTCACGCAGTCTCGCCTGTTCCATTTTGCCGGTTCTTTTGTTCATTCCTCGCATCTCTCCCGTCTGATTTGATTTTTGTCACAGTCTATTTTCATCTTGTCCTTTATTCGTTGACGATAATGTCAATCAATTTAGTCATAGTTTTAGTCTCCATCAGTGCCTTCTTTTTTAGTTTTAGTTTTGTTTTCGTCCGCAAAAATATATTCGTGACGAAAATAATGACGAAAATATTTAGTCAACGAAATTAACACTGCCAGTCACCCCCCATTTTTTGGCAGGAAGACAGAAATGACATACTCAAAATAAATAAAAAAATTCTGCTCATGATTTTTTCCGACTAGATAGATAATTAACATTTGTTCACAAAGCTGACCCTTCAAACTTTACTGTTCAGGAATCAAAATCAGTCAGACTGTTATGATAATAGAGATATGTAAGCTCAAATATAAAAACAAAATAAAAATATTAAAAACATATTTTTTAAATGTATTAAAAAAATTGTTGATGTATGATATGAGTTTAGAAACACAGTGTAGCTAAAGCCACAAGTATACCACAGCTTCATATGAAAATTTAATAATCTAATCTGTAAAACTGTGAATTTCATGAAATATTTTCTAAGGCCATGTCATGTGTGATTTTTAGAGAAGGCTAATCTGATTGATTTATGGCACTTGTCATCTCTGTAAGATCTCACATGTAAACACTCCTGTGTGCTTTGTCTGTGTGTTTGGCTTTGAAAACTCCCCGATTCATGGTTCTATTGTTCTCACCAATCAAGTCTTTCACACCTCCGCCAGGTATGACACATTATCCTCATTATTCGTTTATCTTTATTAGTTTGCCTTTATTCCACCTTTATTAACCTTATTTGTGGTTTTTTCAAGCTTTACAATCCACTAAACTGCAATCTCACTTCAGTCTCAGTATGCATTTAGCCCTTATTTATCAAAAGTCTTATTATAAAAATACAACAAAACATTTAGTTACGATCTTACGTGAATTATTGACAGAAATGCATTATGAAGAAGAAATGCACCTGCTATTAGTAGCATTAGAGCTAACGTTAGCATCAAGCTACATCAGACAATTTATGAAATGATTAGTACACTTTTACTCAAAACTCACTTTAAACTCACCCCGATCAAGTGTTTGTAATGACTTCCTTTTAAGATCACGGGTGGAATTTGGTCATTTACTGTTGTAATATATGCTATTTATAGCCTTTTACATCGCTGCACAAGTTAGCATTTCAGATGTTCATTTTCACATTTTTTTATAAAAACGCCTCAGATCACAAGAAAATCTCATACCAAGCTTTACTATCATAATCGCAGGTTTATTATTCAAATATTTTGAGTGTACATAGGTGTTCCAGTGTTGTTATGGCCAGATAACTATCAGGAAGTGTACACAGACCATGTGACATGATGTGGCAGTGTCCGGTTATGACACTCTAAAGATTGACAAGGCGAAGGACTAATCAGAGTCTGTCTGACACACAGCATGAGCACTGAGAAGCAAACACACAGAGACAGCACTGGGAGAGTCTGTTTATCATCAGATCGCGTAAATCATTGGAAAATGAACAGAAATATGAAGTAAACATCAGTAAATATATCCATATATCTCCGCAGATATGCATCTTTGGTCTATAAATCCTTATTGACGCTGTTCAGTGAGTCTATGTGAACAGAAATAAACTGCTGCTGATGTGACTGAATATGAATGAGTGGTGCATTTCTATTCAAAAAGTGGCATAATACAGATTTTTATTTTGCACCCGATCTAAATATCCCTCACAGTTTAATAGTAATGACTTTCTGAATTTCTTCACTGATAAAATAGATAGCATCAGAAATACAATAACACATGTAGATTCTACAGCAGGGGTAGGCAACTCCGGTCCTGGAGGGCCACTATCCTGCAGAGTTTAGCTCCAACCCTAATTAAACACACCTGAACAAGGCAATCACTGTTTCGGGATTACTAGACAGTAGTAATGGCAAGATGAAGTCATATGAAGCATTTTTAGCCAAGTGGTTCACAAAAGGGTAAAATTCTGGAAAATGAATTTGCTCACAATACCACCTGGTGGCCAACGAGTGTAAAGCAAGCAGATATGTTACATACAGATGTGTTTAGTCCAGGGGTCAGAAAGTAAAAGTCCTGCATATTTTTGTTCCACCCATGAACTCAGTAGCTGATTTCACCAGAGGATGAGCCAAGTCATTCCTTTCAAGTCACAAACTAGTTTCAAGTCAAATCCCAAGTCTTTAAAGAGTTAAAGTAATTTTAATAGTAATCTAGTGCGGTTTTGAATGCACCAGCAGTCTGACAAAGGCAAAATGAATGTTTGGAAATGTACACTGATAATTTATACTGACACACTACAGCAAAATATATAAATAAGTTAAAATAACTGGCCGAACACCATTCTCTTAAGTGAAAATACTAGCATGCCTAAGACTTTTGCACAGTAGTGTATGTATAAAGTACGTATGATTAGATTAAGTATATTTAAATAAGTGTAATTAAAGTATGTGTTTGTTCATAAGTGTTAAGGGCTAGATTTTAGCTGGAGGAAACACCTGTGGTGTGACAAGCGAAAACTTTATGGTAGCTAGATGAGAAACCGACTGCTCCCTCGTGACCTTTCGTAGACTGTAATTATGACAAAGAACTGCACAGATATGGATTTTCTAACAATCTATCGATAAACACATACATTGTGTCCTCTGTCTCTGTATTATATCATCACCATTATAGCTTACAGGGAATCCAAAGTGCACCCAAACACCAGACCTGTTGGTTATTGGAGGATCTTCTTTTTCTGGTCTGTTAAACGCATTAGCCATTTTGTAACGAGCCTTCAGTGCGTAATGAGTGAGCGAGCGCCTATAGTGGAAAACGCAGGTTTAAAGAACATGCTTAATGTAATTGAGCCCCGTTACAATATTCCTCCACGAGCCCATTTCAGCCAGACCGTAATTCCTGCTTTGTTCCAAAAAACATAAGCCCTATAGAGCACCAATTGAGTAAAAACACACTCAATATAAAGAGTTATAGAGTTCCGGTCCGTGTATCTTTTGGTCATTCGATTTTCTATTTAAAAATAAATAAAGATAAATGAGAAACGATTTTATTTTCATTTTTTCGTTTTGTTTAAGAAACGGAAAACGAAAATTTAGCTGGATTTTTCGTATTTTTGTTTGTGGGTAAAAAATCAGATTATGCTTTAATATTTGTTTGAATGTGTGGGTGGCGCTGAAACGCCCCTTTCATCTCTTCTGTACTGCACTGACAAGCGGCAACCGTGAGCTCAGTTCATTTTCACCAGGAGAGAAGCGGCAGACGGCAGAGTTTATTAATCCTGCCAATTCTTTGCTAGTGGTGCTTGCAAGCTTTTTATATATATATATATATTTATTTATTTATTTTATTTATTTATTTTTTTTATTTTTTTGACCAAACAGAAATTAATTTATTCAATGACATTTGAATTTTACTGTAAGATCTACAATGACAAATATGTGCAGATTTTTTGCCTACTAATTTTATTCTATGCCTAATTAAGAAAAACCTCACAGCTTAACATGTTTTCATTTGCTATACAAACAACAGCAACTGAAACTTTATCTTGTAGATTGTAGTCTGCTGCACTTCTCCGATCGGCGGATCCCGATCCACAGCTTCCATCCCGATAACAAGAGGAAAGAGCTTCTGCTCCATCAGTTTGGGTCGTAAGACACCCTAAATAACATGAAAACTCAACAGGATTTGCTTTCTGTCATCTCGGTCTACATTAACTTCTTTCTGAAACGTCAGAAATGAACCAGGCTCATGCATCAGACGAACCATGTCTTGCTGGACATGTCTACTTTTAAAATAAACCATTTAAATAGAATAATAATAATAATAATTTTATATTTAGGCCTATGTAATTCAAATGAAACCAACGAGAGGTGCAGTGTTTCCCGTCTGAACTCATTATCTGTAATGATGTCACACCGTCACTATATTCATACAGTCATCTACAGAATTCGTGAATTCAGTTCATAATTCTAAGTAGCCTATAATTAAAACATTTAAAGTAGACTAATTATGGGGAAAACTTAACTTATATTAATATAAATTTTATTATAAATGTGGGGTTGGATTTTTCCAATTTAATTTTTTTTTTATGAATGGCCTAGAATAAAATAAGTAGGCAAAAAATTTGTAGTAGGCCTATATTTTATTCCATGTCGTTGTAGATCACAGGCTAAAGTAAAATGCAAATGGTGTTTTATGAATAAAGTTGTCAAGTCTGCTTTGTCAATAACTGCAGCAGCCAGAAAAATATAATATTATTTTTTTATTTTATTATTAATTTAATTAATAATAATAATAATAATAATAATAATAATAATTATTATTATTATTATTATTATTATTATTATTATTATTATTATTATTATTATTATTATTTTATCTTGCAAGCACCACTAGCAAAGAATTGGCAGGATTAATAAACTCTGCCGTCTGCCGCTTCTCTCCTGGTGAAAATGAACTGAGCTCACGTTGCCGCTTGTCAGTGCAGTACAGAAGGGATGAAAGGGGCGTTTCAGCGCCGCCCACACAATCAAACAAATATTAAAGCATAATCTGATTTTTTACCCACAAACAAAAATACGAAAAATCCAGCTAAATTTTTTTTTCCATTTCTTAAACAAAACGAAAAAACGAAAATCAAACTGTTTCTCATTTATCTTTATTTATTTTTAAATAGAAAATCGAATGACCAAAAGATACACGGACCAGTTCCATATAAAAAGTTACATCTTTGTATTTGTTCATAACTACTACAACAATATAACATTTTCATTTTTTTTTATAAGGAGCTGTTTTTGTTTTATACAGTATGCTGCTAAGAAAACACCACAAAAGATGGGTAAAGAATAGCTCCATCATTGTTCAATGTAAAAAAAAAAAAATACTTTTTTAGTTTTAATAAATAAAACATTTTTTAAAAATCAAGGAAATTTATCTGCCAATTTTTTCATTTTGCTGTATCTAAAATGTACCGAACCGTGACACCAGTGCATCGTATCGAACCGAACCGTGAATTTTGTGAACCGTTACACCCCTAATATATATATATATATATATATATATATATACATATATATATATATATATATATATATATATATATATATATATATATATATAATATATAAATTCAGAGTAATTTGCCCGTAAAACAGACCTTCCCAAAAACTCTTGTTCGCTCATTAACAATTAGCATAATTAGCATAACAATTAGTAAGTTACGTGTCCAGCAATACTGTGGAATCTTCTGGACTCACTTTTCAGGTTTGGCTCCAGTATATTCCATAAAAGACTAAAAGACTGGTGGTGCTTGAGAACGCTTTGGTGGCACAGTGTTTTTCCAGCTGAGACATTTTGGTTGCTATGATTTTTAATATCCACAGCAGTAACATTGCTAGTGTCTTATTTGGAAGAATATTACTGAATATAAAAATGCAGTAACCAGCCATATCTGTTCTGTAATTATATCAGTGAACTGGACATTAACACAACCATCAACTATAAAATGAAGTTTGTATATGAAAGGTTCAATAGCAACCTTAGGACAAGGATATTTCCATAAAGACAGATCAGACGAAACAAGCTGCTGTCTGGTTTAATGTGGCAAGTTGTCATGTGTGTTTTAAATTATGTTTTTACAGCTGCATCTTTTTCAACTTTTATCTGTCTTTTATCTGTCCTTTTTTCCAACTGGTACAATATATTCAAGATTTTTCACTCTTTTATTGTGATCTGCATAAATTAACAGGTATTTGAATGCAGTCCAGTATTAGATAGGGCCATCAGTTAATTCAAGATTGATCTATTAATACTATTTTACCTCAGATGTGAAAATTTGATAGTGTTAACTCATCTCTTGTTGTCAGGCCAGCCTTCCATTTACATGCTGTCACCTAGCAACAGAAAACGTTAGCTCAAATTAGCATTAGCAAATGAAAAGCTTGCTGGAATTCACACATTGCTTTTGCCACCTCTGAGAGCATATGCAAGAACCTGCTAGAATGCAAATGTTGTGTTAATTGCAGGAACAGAGAGGAACCAATTAATGAAACTATGGCTTCTTTGACAAACTGATAATGATGTAAACTCAAGTGATCTGTTTCAATACATGTAGAGCTGCCTACCTAGACCGCATTCATATAGCAGTGACAAACGGTTGCTCCAGAAAATAGACAGAAAAATAATTATGCTAAGATACATTTATTATCAATATTATACATATTATAAATTTTTTTGGACCTCTTTCTTATGGGGGTAGAACTTTTGCATTATTCCAAATAAATAGAATGAAATTCACCAATAAATCTCAGAGTTTCACAAATGTGAACAAAAATCACACACACACAAAAAAAAAACATTAAAAAATGAGACTTGCAAAAACTGTATAAACATAAATAAATAAATAAATAAATTCACAAATGTCTTTTTATTCTACAAACACAACTCTGCCTGGCATTTGTTTGTGAATTGCGTCCTGTGCGTTTGAGGACCGCTGTGCATATCTGTGAATTTTTAAACATTTTAACATCAAGAACCACAACAATCCACAAATGTATGGACATGGACAAAATGGACAAAATTAATGCACATTTGCAGTATTGTGACATATTAACATGTTAGTTATAGGCCAAAATTACCATCTGGGCACAAGTTGCATTACTACAGCATGTCACTGTAAAACCGAACAGTGAAATTATTCAAATGAAATTAGTTAATTACGCTCAAATAATAATGAAAGTTAATTGGACTTAATTTAAATAAGTTCTGTAAATTCAAAATTTTGTTGTAGTAAGGTGACTTTAAAATTATTGCTTTTTCAAGTTTCCCGCATGCTTTGCATCAAAAAAACAAGGAAAATAAATGTAGAAATTAAATGTTCTTTTGTGTGTTTTTACACAAGATTAACATCATAGAGGGACATAAGTTAGTACTTAAGTGTTGTGTTATGCTAGAACTTACAAAGGTTTCTATTATGTTGATTTTGTAGTGTTACCGTTGTGGTGAAGAGTAGAGCATGTAGTTAGGTTGAGGATGGACAACAATACACTGAATTTGAGTGTATTTCCCACAGTATATGAGTTAAAAAAATTAAGTGAAGTAATCTCTTATTATAAGTTGAGAAATATCAATAATTCTAAGATAACTGAGATAATTCAAGGCTACTGGAAATGTAATTTCTAAATTAATGTAAACTTAAGAGTTCTGTGAACTTATTAGGGTTTACAGTGTATGGTTAAAGCATTTGTTTTATTAAACTAAAAAAAAATAAGTTAATTTGACTTCGTTACATTACTTAAGTAGAAATTTGGGGTATCTGTACTTTACTCGAGTAATTATTTTTCAGCCGACTTTTTACTTCTACTCCTTACATTTTCACGCAAGTATCTGTACTTTCTACTCCTTACATTTTAAAAATAGCTTCGTTACTGTTATTTCATTCCGGCTTGTCATCATTAAAAAAAAAAACCTATCCAGATAAATCGAGAAGTATAAACATATACCATTCCGACATCCTACTGGTTTGTATGCGATCCATCGCATCTGCACATGACACAAATCACATCACACTCCAGCAAGGACATAGCCAGGTTTGGGTTTGTTTATCAAAAAATATATTCCTTAAAAGTAGGGTTGGGTATGGAAGCGGTATCCGATCACCTCAGAGTCAGTCCCCTTAAATTTAATATGAAATCGGCGTCAGACCGGTCTCCTCTCCGTCTTTAAGCGCGCTTTTCAAATCGCAGACAGCAAGCGGACACTTACAGAGCAGGGGCGATTCTAAGATTTTGATTTTAGGGGGGCTCAGCCCCCAATAAGGGTATGATTAAAAAATATTATTTTACTATTAGGGTAGGGTTGTATTATACTACTAACCTTATTGCTATCCACTATTCCATTGTATTCCCTGTATTTCATATATGGGAGTAGGAGTACTGACTGAGCCATATATAACACTGTAAAAAAAACTAATACAGTTTTTTAGATGTGACCAGTCACTGGAAAATTTTGAATTGGGAATGTAGATATTTTTTTTTTTTTTTTTTTTTTTACAATAAAGACTTCCTGATTCAGTATTAGGACATTCATGTTTATCCTTTGATGATACCACTGCTTTTTCTTATGAAATGTAAGTGGAAATTGGCAAAAAATTAAAACAACATAAGGGTTCAATGACTGCAATGAATCTTGGGAACACAGTGGTATTGTGTGTGTGTGTGTGAGGCTGTCTGTTCTATTCTCACCTGACTGTTGCTCATTTGCAGACCTACTCCCGCACGACAAAAAAAAAGTTGTATATCCATCTACAATGAAATATAAATTATTATATTTTATTATTATTATTATTATTATTATTATATAAATTTTTAGCTTTTTAGCCTTTATATTCAACAATACGGTTGGTTATACATCAAGTCAGCCCCTGAAAATTTATTTCATTTCAAATCATTTAACTAGCCAGCTAATTTTCATTAAGAATATAGACAAAACATGTATTAATTAATTGTCTATTGGCAATATGTTTAATCTGTTCTATATTTATTTATATTTATTAAAAATAACATCATTATCAATTTGCCACTTCTATAAATCAATTACTTAAAAAAAAAATCACAGATCCCTTTACTCTTACTCTAATATATGTATCATGATACACTAATGATTAATTATTACTTAATACAAAATTATGTTTAATAATAGAAAACAAAATAACTCCACATGATGTTTCTCTCTCTGTGCCATTTAGTGCTTTCAGACAATGATGTGTGTCGTTAATAATTTATTTAATGTCACTTATGTGGTCACTTGTGGGGACCTTTCAGGTATTGAGTATATCTGGGGTCCGGCTAACACACAACCAGTTTTTGGTCATTGTGGGGACTGGACTCACACACTAAACACCAGTTTTTGGTCATTGTGGGGATCGTATCTAAACACACTCAACACCAGTTTTTGGTCATTGTGGGGACTTTAAACACACACTCAACACCAGTTTTTGGTCATTGTGGGGACTTTAAACACACACTCAACACCAGTTTTTGGTCATTGTGGGGACTTTAAACACACACTCAACATCAGTTTTTGGTCATTGTGGGGACTATAAACACACACTCAACATCAGTTTTTGGTCATTGTGGGGACTGGACTCACACACAAAAGAGAATCTGCGTACTTTAGACAGAAAAGGAGCTACAATCTGCTCCATGCTTTAATTGATTTTGGAGATGTTTGTTTTAGATGTAGAAACAAAATTAACTTAGTACTTTTAAAGGTTTAGTAAAAAAAAAAGTGTTATACAGTATGAGACATACATTTTCCAAACTCATAACATTAGTACGTCAACAGTCAGGGTCAGAAACATTAGCATAAGTTTCAGTCGTCCACAAAAATTTGCAGAAATATTTCATAAAGATGTTCACAGTAAACACTAGTTGAATTAAAAAATATATATTAATAAAACCCTTCATGACAAACACTGCATTCTCAAGTTTTTGAAAACAAGTACAATAGAATGAAAATCTACCATGTCTGCATCTATAGAAAAACAATTCTACATTTGAAGCAGACAAGGATGAAAAAAAAGACTCCAGTCTAAAAGTTATTTAAAATGCCTTAATTTTCGAAAGAACAATCTACATTTCCAAACAATAATATGGAACTGATGGTCTATTGCGCTAACCATTTGACTATGGAAGCTTGTTTTAAAACTATAAAAGCTTGTTTCTACCAATGAACAATTCAGTCTGACAGTGTGTCAATTAATTTGGCAGATATTTTCTGTTTAGAGCGGAGATTCGATTTTTGATGTAAAATTTAAGTGTAGACCACTCTCTATTTTTAAGTGCAAGTGGTTCCGCCTCTTTACACCTCATGCAGTCTGCCTTTCCTGGAATTTTGTGATTGTTAATAAACCTCATCATATGCTTCTCCACAGCCTGTATCTCAAGTTTGTTCCAGGCCGTCTTCTTAACGTAACCTGTGGGGGGGGGAGAGACACATTAGCATTTTACCCATGAGAAACACTTGCATCAACCTGAGTGGTATGGTACAGTTCAGCTCGGTACAGGTAAACCTGATCAGGCTTGTGTTTTCACTGACCTTACTTGTTAGGCGTGGTGTATGTGGGAAAGCATGAAATAGGCACAAACCTAACTTTTGTTAACGTCAGTTTTAATGAACAATAATAGCCACTATAAAGGTATAGGTACAAAGTATAGAGTCATATATAAGAAGAAATAAATAAAGCAAGCAAAGAATTCAGTCGAAGTAGGCTACGAAGTCAGCACTGTACTACGGTAAAATTCACTTTTTTTTCAGGACAATCGGCATTAAGTGAAGTATCATCATACCTAAGTATTATCATACCTCTCTTTTTTTTGGAGACTGGGTCTGCTGGAAGTGTGCCGTTCTCACAAACCGTGTGCTGTGATGATGATACTGTGGTGCACTCTGAAAGTAAAAATTAAGCCAGTCTTGAGTATTGACAAATCTCTGCAGCCAAAAAGACAGTCATCTCAAGAACACAAAGTTCCTGAGGTGCAATCAGGATCAGGTCAGAACAATATTGCCAAAATTTACGTCGCAATTCATTTCTTAATTTCGGTCTATAAGATATAATTTCAATATCTATATTGATTTTGAAATGTGCAGTGCTCATGTTTATTCAACAAATTCAACCACGCAAATAAATAAATGTATGGGATAACGCAGCCTGTACCAAAATATCGTAAATGTGTTTAATAAATCAAATCAATTTTACTGAAAAAAATAAAAAAATAAAAATAAAAATCACATACATACATATAGATAGATAGATTCATAGATAGAAATTGAATTATTGTCCAGCCCTGAGTATAGCGTTTCTCAATTTCAGTCCTGGGGACCCATCTACTAGAAGTTTTAGGTGTTATAGACATATCACCATTTAAATCACCAGATTCAACTCAATTTTATATTACAAAAAAAAAAAAAAAAAAAAAAAAAAACTGAATAGGTGAAATAGTCTGGAAACAAATTCTTTCCATACTAAATTATTTTTTCCCATGCATATCCAGACCTGGAACCTGCCAGTTAAGTTATTATTTTCTCTTTACGGTCCTCACCAGCATTTTGTCATATGTATATATAAAAGATCATTTTTGTGTTTATTTGGTATCATGCAATGTGTTTACTGGGTTTAAATAAAAAATAAACAGCATTATTTTCCACATATTTTATATTATTTTATCTCCTGTAAGCCCCGCCTTTCTGATACCGGTGGATTTGGTCTAAATTCAGAGCTGCAAGACACCGAGGTATGCTCCGATTGGCCAGCAATCCAGTACATTGTGATTGCCCAAAGTCAAGCGTTTGACGGAAATGTTATGCCCCTTACAAAAAACATCCCCGCAAAAAACATTAAAAGCCATTTCAAATGAGGCTTTTGTTGTGTTAAGCGGGAACATAATTACTGTTTATGACTTATATTGTCTTTTTACACGTCGCGACGTAAACATAACAACATATCGGCATTTGTAATTGGAGAAACAAACCACAAGCACTTCGCGTTTAAATAGTAAAGTTAGGTAGCACATTATAAAATGTAACTTCCTGCCAGGCTGTAAGAAGCGCCAGACTCTCTCTAATGTCCGTGTTGTCCATCAACAGTGTAAATATACCTCACTTGACTGACCACAGAATGATGAGTGTTTGCGGCCCGCTCAGAGCAGGGCGAGTTGGAGAGCGGTTAAATGCACAACCTGCCTTGCTCTCTCCCATTTTCAGAAAACAGTCCGTGTCACCGGCGCACATGACAACATAGAGTGAAGAAATGATGATTACTTTCTCTGCGTATACATTTGGGCGGTTCGGTGCAAATCACCCCCAAATGTTTGCGTAGAGATGTGGGGGTGTGTTAGAACGGGCCATTTTAGGGGTGTGTGGCAGACTCCTAACTTTAATAAAGAATATCTCTTTGGATTTAAGACTTTAGTCTTCGTAACTTAACAGATGTTTTTTATGCACCAAGAGCTTGTAATACTCCAAAGAGAAAAGGAAAAATATAAAAGTTATTCTAGGACAGTGATCCTCAAATCTGGCTCGCGAGATCCAGTTTCCTGCAGAGTTTAGCTCCGACTCTAATTAAAACACACCTGCCTGTGATTTTCTAATGATCCTGAAGACACCGATTAGCAAACTCATGCGTGTTTGATTTGGGTTAGAGCTAAACTTTGCAGGAAAATGAATCCCGTGAGCCAGATTTGAGGATCAATGTTCTAGGACCACTTTCAAACATAACCATTTCATGACACTTTACTCACCCCAATTTCATCTAGGATGTGTGTGTACTTCGGTCTTCAGTCGAAAAGAAATTTAGGTTTTTGATGGAAATATTTCTGTAACAGTTACTGGTCAGAGAGCAAGGTAAGTAAACAACGGCGAAGTTTATTTAACAACAGGAGAGCAAAGGAGCTGAGTGGAGATTGTTCAGGTGAGTATGCCAGCACTGAGATTTGTCTAGAGCAGTGGTTCCCAACCTTTTTTAACTCGCGGCCCACACAACCAAACACATATGTTTGCGCGGCCCACTTCAAAAAAATTAACTGACCCCGCTATTGTTGGGTTAATAACTTAGTACTCAGAAGCTAGATTTTAAACTATATTTATTGAATAAACTAGGGCTGTGCGATATGAAAAAAAAAAAAAAAAAACTATCGCGATTTTTTTGATCAATTTTGCAATTGTGCTTTTACCATCATAAATGCATTCAGGATTAATTTGAAACATATTTCCAAAAGAAAACCAATCAGAGCTTTATCAAAAAGTTGTAACATCTCTAGAACAGACATAAGTCAAAATTATCACTATAGTGAAGATGTAAAAAAATGTATAGACTTGTGGCAAAAAAAATAAAAAATAAAAATCCTGTATACAGGGACTTTTTTTTCTTTTTTGCCATGCATTGTTCATAGAGCTCATTAATTGTAGCGGTGCCTCAGGTGTTTGCAGTGTGTATACAGTATGTGTATGCGCTCAGCAGTGAGAGCGCTTAAATATAACGCGAAAGCACATTAAAATAATGCACGAGTGCAGATTTCCTCAGGAAATTTCCTCAAGTCGTGCTTGCTCAGATACACGCTGCTTTGCGAGGAGAGCGTGTGCACACTTAAAACGTGTCTCCTCTCACTTAAACTGCATCGTGTTCACTAACAAATTCACTCTATGCTCATGTGTTAGACATGAATTATTTCGCACGTTTTTATTTCTAGCCTTTTACCGCAGTGAGAACGCTCTGATCCGTCAACATTGGCTCAGAAAAAAAGCGCATCACAGACAGTGTGTGAACCTGGAGTTAGGCATATGCGCACGCTCAAATCGTGATTTTAGGACGTTTTCTTTTAATCGCACAGCCCTAGAATGGACTGGAAATGAACAGAAAATAATTGGCGGCCCACCTGCAATACCACCGCGGCCCACTAGGGGGCCGCGGACCACAGGTTGAAAACCACTGGTCTAGAGGATGATCCAGGAAATAATCTGATCTTTCTTGCTTTACAGGAGACTCGTAGAGACGGAGAGTGGAGACCAGGACTGACGGGAAACAGACACCTCGACTAGAGAATTGAGCTGGAGACGGAAGGGATCACTGAGGAAGGAGACAGGTGGCAAGTATCACAGGCAGGTAATAGCTTGCTTAGTCCACATCGAGTTTATGAGACTGGATAGTGAATGATTCTGAGGTATGTGCTTTTATGTTCAGCAAAGTGCTCATGGGCTGCAGGTGTGCATGATCAGGAGCCAGGTGAGTGCTGTGATGAGATGCAGAAGAAAGATGCTAATCTTGTGACAGTACTTCCCCTCCCGGAAGGCTCGTCCCGAGCTGTAATAAGCCCCGGGGCTGGTGCAGGGCAGGAATAGGATGGAGTAAAGGAGGACCTCCAGGTAAGTCGGGGAGCCATGACGGAGTAGGAGACCCAGGAGGCCATGGTGGATCAGGTTACTGGGGGGCCATGGCAGAGCAGGCAGCTCGACGATAATAATCTTGGCCCACAGCCCACCCACCCTTAACTCAGCCATGGCTATATAGCCCCCCAAAAAAATAATTGGGAAAGTCCAGGGTCTTAGGTTCATGGGGGCGCTGAGGAGGAGTGGGCTCTAGTGGGCGAAGATGACACTTAAGGAGAAGATGGCACTTAAGGACCCTCTAGAGGAGCGGAACTGGACGGGACCCGCGGAGGCTCTGGAGGAGGAGAACTGGACAGAACCAATGGAGCCAACGGAAATGAAGGCTCTGGGGTGAGGAGAGGAGCTGAGAACTCAAGGAGAAGTGTCAAATCCAGAATACCTACCTGTTTGCCTACAGGAACTAATGGGTGCTCAAGAGAAACAGGCACTAGGCTGAGCTCTGGGGAATCTGACACAGGGGAGGGCATTTGTAAGGTGCGGGCATCTTAATGTTATAAGGCCTTGCCATAGGACCTTATGGCGGCATTAATCTTGCTTTGGGCAGCGGCACAGGCTTTGCCACAGATGGCACTCAGCTTGAGTAAACCGTTGACGGCTACAGACTTGTGTTGGCCGCGGATGGTGGTGTTGGGCATGAGTGCGGGCTGAACAGCAGAGCCATGGAGAGTGATTCAGGACTTGAGGCACCGGCGGCTGGAAAATGCAAGCTCAGCTGGGGAACAGCAAGTGGAACAGAGCGCAACAGCATCCACGTGACGACTGTGGACGGGACTTCGCCTCATCCATGGTGAAGTCTAATCTGGCAAACCACAGCGCGAAGTTGATATAATTCTTCAATGACCAGCATGGATAAGCTCTCAGCATGACGAGATGGATATCTTCCTCCAAACCGCACCAGAATCCCTTCATTAAGGTAAGGTCATCACATGCGGCGAGTTGACCATAATTCACAAACTCCTGCACAAAATAATCTAGATCTCGGACTTCATGGAGGATAAAAACAGTTTATGAGACCGGACAGTGAATGATTCTCAGGTGTGTGCTTTTATGTGGGGCTTGATGAGTGAGTTAATTGGAGTGCTAATGGGGACAAGTGTACCTGACCAGGAGCCAGGTTTAGGCGAGTGCTGTGATAAGAAGATGGTTGAGTTCTTGGCTTCAAAAGAGCTATAAACACTAAAACAAACAAACAAGCAAATATATATATAATTCGTGAACAGCATTTTGTTTTGTTCTCTCTCTGTGCTCTCAGTAATCACGCAATGCCGACGTGCTACATCATCCGCTTGAACTGCTGCCGGGTTTCAGAGTTGGCAGACGGGTATTTTGCAGACATTATATGAAGACCCTAAAGAATCAGTCCAACTCCGGAAAATGGGCATCCGATGTCCCATTATTTAGGCAAACATAAATTGAAACTGACATTATGTAATCATTACCTTTTGGACTAGAAGTGGACTCCTCCAAATCACTGTCCACTCTAACTTCCTCTAAAAGGTAGAAAATACAGAAATTAGGGGTGCACCGATCAAGATTGGCCGATCATTAATGCGTATCTCGTCAGTAAAGCCGGTTCTCTAATCAGCTGTAAATTGCACCAGGTGCGTGATATTTTGATACAGCGTTTATTTGCGCAGCTAGTCATTTAACAACGGCCTGGTGGAATTTACAGCTGATTAGAGAACCGGCTTTACTGACGAGATGCGCATTAATGATTGGCCGATATTGATTGGTGCACCCCTAACAGAAATATATTATTTAAAATACAAGGTAATGTTATTCAAAGCATTCCCAAAATCTGAACCCATGTTGTGTACGGTGTATAGTACCTTCTGGATCTATGTTGATTTCATTAAGATTTCGCCCTTTAAAGTCTGCCAAGCGTCCTTTTTCGAGGGCCAGAAGAATTTTAGTAATTTTGGCCAGTTGGAGGGTGCCTTCGGGTAACCTGTAAAATTGACGATGAACTCGAATGTCATGGCCTAGAAAGTCTGCCAACTGATCTAACTCTGTGTTGCTAAGATTAAGAACTTCAGAAAGTGTCCCGATCTGTTTTCTCAACTTTGTTGATGTAAGAGTCTGAGGATTTTTTGCACTACATGCAACAGCAAATTCGCGAATGCAATCAGAGCCTCTGAAAAATGTCATTGCATACGGGCGTGCAAAGAGAAAAGGATTTTCATTTGGAATTCCACAGGTATTCCGATTTTCAAGAAGCAGGCTGATTGATTCTTGCATGGAAGGTGTGAGAAGCACGGGAACCTTTCTGCCTCTTTTGCCTCTAATTTCTACACGCTTGAAGTACTGACACAGTTTATTTTCTAAATCTGTGAGGGCCATGCTAATATCTGGATGAGCATCCGATTGGTTGCTGGAGATGTATGCAGACAATGGCATTTGTGACACTTCCCCTTCTCGTCTACGATTGAAAAGCATAACCTGAGTTAACGTGATCTTGGCCAGTTTTGCCCAGTGCTGAGATGATGGCTGTGTTAACAAGAGTTTGCGATGGGTCTTCTCTTGCTCGTCAAGATATATATGAAGGAGCTTAACATCTTCTGTGAATGGAAGTAATTGTGGGGAATTCCATTTTGCTTCCTCCAGTGTTCGCCGGGCTGTTGTAGAAATGTATTCGGGCCATCTGGACTTATAAAGCTGTTGAAAACTGTTCGCAATTTTTCCTGTCTTTTCGTCTCCTCTAATAGTAGAGTGGCTCTCAATAAGCATTGCGATTTTGTTCAGACTCTGTCCAAGTTTCACAGCCACACTAGCCTTTTCAAATACATTGGTCTCTTCATTGTAGCCAGCAGCCCTTTTAACTGCATTGATGGTATGCATGAAGTTTGTGGGATGAATGAGCTCTTTAATAGATGTAAGGGGGGATACCTCTCTTGCACATATTAGGAGTCTTCCAAGCTCCCTCATCTTTTGGCGGATGTGTTCATGCATTTTAACTCTTGATCCATACTTGTTGTAAAGATGCTTTCCTAACTCTAAAATGCACCAGTCATTTCTAGTTTCAAGTGCCACTTGGTCCTGGTTCATGGAATTTAACAGCTTCCAAACACCATGAGTTACTCCTGGTGGGGGAGGTTGTGCAAAGCCACAAAGAACCTGGACACGGGTTTTTCCAGGTTTCGGCTTCTCATCACCAGGCTTGAATTTGCAAACCTTGACATGTCGCCACAAAGTTTTTTTTTTAAGAAGAGTCCTTTGCAGTAAATGCAGTGCATAAAACTTTCCCCCTCCAGGTTCTTTTTGGGCAGTTTCCGCGGAATCATCAGTCCTGCACCTGTATTAATAACAGTACTATTGTAAGCAAAGTTCCCTTTGTTACGTAGATACTCAAGTTGCATCCTCCTTTCTTTTGAGCCCTTTGGATGACTTAACGCTTTTGCTACCTCTACCTCATTTCTATGCTTTCGTTCCAGGTGTCTAGAAATTTTTGTAAAAGCACCTTCACAAAAAAAGCACTGTTGTTTTTTGCTGTACATTCTCAATCCACCTCTCTTTTTAATTACAGCTGGGATAACTACTGATGTTGCGCTGTCAAGAATGGAAGATGTGTCAGGAACTTTGGCTATGTCGTGGTTCTGGGAGCTCCCTAAGTCACCGCTGCTTTGAATACTGAACTTTTTGATTCTGTTCACAGCTGAACTGCTCCGGACTGGCAAAGTCTGTAACTTTTTTTCTTTACCCTTTGGTGAAGCAGTAAAGCTCATGCTACTATCTGATGTGTAACTCTCTGATGTATCAGGAATGTACTCTTCCTCACTAACAGATAACTCATCTTCGCTCGAAACATCCGAGTACTCCGCGATCTTCCCTCTAGCCTTGAAAGACAATGACCATTCAGTTAATTTAATCCTCTATCATAGGCTATTTTCCATTCTATTCTATTTACAGGGTTTCTGCAGGGTTTAATCAGTCAAATTTAAGACTTTTTAAGACCTTTTCATGACTATTAGGATTTGAATTTATGACCTACACGAATTACGATAAATAAATTCAGTCATTAAAATTCCTTTCAAAAGTATTTATTATTGACTTTTCATTGAAAGTAACAAGTTTTATTATTTGAAGAGTTATTCTATTAAGTCTTAAGATTAAGAAACTGAAGCCTTCGCCTTCTTTTTCTTGAGTATCAAGAACACAGGAACACTTAACAATTGTAACATTGTAAAGTAACATTGTAAATTAACAATTATTTTATGGCATTACTTTCCAAAATAAAAAGTGTATTGGTGTTTGGTCACAGTATTCAACACCCAGAGGCAGGGTATATTTGGGGTCAGCGGTGAAGGTTGTACCAGTGCGCCCTGTTTGAAATTGTCTAATTTGTATGTATGTTTGTTTATTTTTATTTATTTTTGCTATTTACACAATGTTTAAGTTTTTTTTTTTTCAAGTTTGTAGGTGTCCAGGTACAGAAACCGAATAATTAAATTTAAAATAGCACTGGATAGTCTTCAATGTAAAAATTAAATATACAATCAAACCAAAATTTATTCAGACAGTTTAATTGCTATTGCTTCTAAAATGGTTATAAAATACGACAAGACTTTAGAGTTAAATTCGTCTTGATAATGTCATAACTTTGATAAAAATGTACGTAATGGATTACAATCAACCAAAACTACAGACAACTGTTACTGATAATATTTACACAACTATCAATACTTTGTTGACCAATTACCAACCAATGCATTTTGTTCAGACTGTGGTGTGAAAAGGTTGCATTAGCAATTCAGAAAAAAATGCATGGTGCTTTATAAGGTGCTGAATAATTTTTGATCCCAATTTTATATATAGATAGATAAAACATTTATATCTATTTCACTAGTAGTTCACTGTGAAGATTATTTGGGTCTAATATGTCACAGTTTGCTTAAAATTCTTATTAAAACTACAAAGTAATGCAGTCAAGGAGAGAGTGATTTTTCTTTCATTTTCTTGGATTAACATTACAGCAGCTAATAGCTAAATTAGGCGTGGTCACTTTAAGAGACGATGAACGCATCTTTTTCCTCAACTGTTTACTTTGACATATATATATATATATATATATATATATATATATATATATATATATATATATATATATATATATATATATATATATATATATATACATACATACATACATACATATATATACACACAAATAACTGAATATATTATAATTGAATATACAAATAACTGAAAAAAAAAAAAGTTTTTGAGCATACTTTCCAAGGCGGGTATTTTGATATATTTTGTAGGCTATGTATTTGTCGGCACAAGAGCAAAAAGAAGCAAATTCGGTGTACAAGTGTTTTTAGACGCCTTTCTCAGCGTGAACCCTGAACCCCTGAACACCGTGGTACTGAATTGGGCTCTTTCACGTCCTTTTGTTTGTTCAAAACTGTGATTAGTATTTGTTGGTTCATGTGCAGGAGGGACTGTCCGTGATACGCGGCTCTCTCTCTCTCTCTCTCCGCACCGAACACAGCGCGATAGTTACCAGCTAATCGGTTAACCTTTTCCGCGTCTTGTGTATGGATCGATGCTTGATACCGATTGTTAGTGACGGGCTTGAGCCAGCTGCTAAACGCACCTTCTCCGAACCATGGATCATTAAAGGTACATTTTACCATTGTGATAGCCAGGATGATTTCAATTAAGCTAAGCAGTGACTCAGTATGACACAGTATGTTCGGGGTTCGCGCGGGTTACTGTGAAAGTCCTTCTGACAAGTCTGTATGCTGCCACATGGACCTTGTAGTTCTGGAACGCTGTGATACCAGTGTGATACCACCCAGATTCCTCATACAGAACTACAACAGGTCAAACAAATGAATGCCATTGCTGCTGCGAGCGTATTTTCATGGAAGAACAAATTAATGGACTAGCATATCAATTTAAGACGTGGCTAAATGTTTTTTTATGACATTGTATGGAAAATCCGAACGTTTTTATGACTTTTATGGCCTTAAATTCTTATGGTTAAATTTATGACTTTTATGACCCCGCGGAAACCCTTTATTTAAGCTATTTAAATAATTAACACTTACTCTTGTGTTTTTTGCTCTTTTGGATGCTGTGGTACAAGCGGAATGTTGTTCACTCATTGCAAATGATGCATGATTCCGTCTGACGTCACGTTGAATGTCTTGGTCATCTTTACCATTTACACTCGAATTTTCAAAGAGATCATCCGAATCATCATGAATCACAGATCTCTAATAAAACAAACAAAAACATCAGAATGACAAGTTACAAATGTTCTAGAAAAAGTGTGTTTATCATAATGAAAAATAACTTTTGCCTTTTTTTACACTTTAATGTGTAAAAGCTGTATCTATTAAATCAACATGTTAAATGCTCGATCAATGTCTATTAATTTAAAGCCCCCTTCCTCAAATCTTGCCCTGGAGGTCCAATGCGCTGCAGAGTTTAGCTCCAACCCTGATCAAAGTCACCAGCCTGTGATTTTCTAATGATCCCAAAGACATTCGCATACCTGCCAACCTTGAAGAAATTTTATGAGTACTACTACCCCACACACACACACACACCGCGTGAACCTTACAGCCCACCGCCAATGTATGCTCCACCATTGCACACACATCTGTGAGAAACCTATGAGATACTTAACACTATAATACATATTATACACATAATATCCTTTCACCAATTAAGATTTATTATTTACTCCATAACATATACAAGTAGACCATAAATGTTATACAATTTCTGCAATCCCTCCGAACATTTTGTACTGGAGGCATAGGCCATGGAAACTTCTTCCACCTGAAAATATTGTCAGAAATAAAAGTAAACTGAGGACATTCTTTCTAAATAAATCAATCAAAAAATTTAATAAATGTGCAAAACCAGCAGTTATCAATATCAAAATCAGTTTGCTAAAAACAAACAACATTTTTTTTTAATAATTTTTCATGCAAAGTGTTTAAACTTTTGCATTGTTTAACTTGTTAAAGGTTGCAGATTTGGCTTTTTTTAAGGCATCAGTGAAAGTCTCTTTGTAACAAATGCTTTCTTTGGAGGCAATCATGACTTTTCTTGTCACCAGAGAACTAAACATCTCTGTGCTCATATTAATAGATTATTATTAATGTTGAAAAGAGCTGAGAATATTTTTTTCAGGTTTTTACAGGGGAATTAATTGAAAGAACAGCATTGTTTGTTACATTTGTTACAGTTACATTTATTTGTTACATTTATATTATTTACATCAAGCTTTTGAATGGTATAGTATTGCATATTGTTATTGAAACTTCATAATGTTTCACTTGATTATACATTTAGTCAGGAATTATAATTTGGAAAAAGTCTAACTAGTAAAATGTTTATACGTTATATGAAAACTATTACAAGTATATAAATAAATAATAAGAGACTTACTCATGTTTATCATCTCCGCTGAATAAAGTGCTTCATTCTTTTTTTTCTGAGGAAATCCAAATCTCAAATGCTCAACCACATCACATTTTGGGGTGACTTATATCTTATTCCTCTCATCGCGAAGCAAATAGTAAAATAAAAATAAAAACTTTATTTAACATTAGAATCTGAATAGAGCGTTCAGCGCGGGGGCGTGGTCGAATTAGAAGATAATGGGAGATGTGAAAAACGGACAAGACATCGCGTTGTTTTCATATGGATTATTTTATCACATAATATTTGTTTTCGGCGGTACTTGTTTAGTTTAAAAGTAGACATTTCAGGCTTTCTATAGATATCTCTCTCGTGTCTCTTCGTTGAGTATTCACTGAGTTACAGTTCATTTTAATGACGTGTTTGTACATGAAGATCACAGCAGACAAAGGCTGAAGACAGCACACCTTGTTTGTTATCTTTATTTTATGTGCACAAGTTTTGTTGTTATTATGTCTGTATACAAATAAAAGTAGACCCTTTACAGATTCGATTTTGCGTAATTTAAGTTCTTTTCCTGGTTATCATGAGAAAATGACTCATAACGCATATACGCGTTAAACGACTCAAGAGGGTTGAACAGAACACTTCAAAACGAAAGAAAACAGACTGCTCTCTGCTTATCTACCGTTAATCCGTATGAAATGTGCATTTCTCTGGCGCGTTCACTACTGCGACTTTTTCGTCAACTTTATCTTTGCAGTCGACACGACATTGATACAGAAAACACTTGTTTATTAGTAATTATATTGATAAAATATTCATAATCATTACTTTTGCCGGTTCTTTGTGACAGCTTTTAGGTGCGTTATTGGAAGGGCCACCCTTTCATGTTAGCCTACATGAACGCGTGAACTGAACTGAGCTCGTCACAGCTGGACTGCTTGTTATGATGTCATGTCAAGGTCATTTTTAATGTCCATAAATTCAATTAGGCTAAACATAGCCTAACTGTTACCTTTATCTTACGTTAATCAGCACCTGGCCTGTCTAAAACCTTCTAGATTGCAAGCCATTCCACCACTTAACTGCCAACTAAGCTTGTGGATGGGAGGGGCAGGTGGGCGGTGGGTTAACATGCACCACTCTGATTGGCCGAAAGCTTTTCACTCCACTTACACGCTGTGGATCAGCGGCAGAATCAGCGTCATAGATTGCATAGAAACTGAAATCGGCAAAATGCGAGACGCAACAAAATGCCTACCTAAAGAGCAGCGAATCGTACTAGTGTACTTACGGGTCAAAATGCGTGCAGAGTACGAAAAATGCGTACATGTTGGCAGGTCTGCATTCATTGGCATTGATTAGCATGCTCAGGTGTGTTTGATTAGAGTTAGATCTAAACTCTGCCGGAAAGTGGATCTTGAGGTCCAGATTTGAGGAACCCTGATTTAAAGGGATAGCTCCCCCAAAAATTCTATCATTAACATTACATATCCTCATGTTGTTGCAAACCCATAAGACCCTTATTCATCTTCAGAAAACAGATTAAATTTGAGCTTTTGCCTGCCATTCTAACTCCAGATGGAGGGAAAGATATCAAAAATATCTTCATGTTCTGAAGATTAACAAACGACTTATGGTTGTGAAACGATATTCACAATAGTAACTTGCATATAGAAAAAAGATTTTTAGGTGGTCCAAAAGATGGTGGTCTTTCAATGTTTATTTATCCTTTTAAATTTACTTCACACTATTCAGCTAAAAATAATTCAATTTAGGTGTGAGGCAGGTAAAAACAAATTAAGTAAATGTAAAATATACCTTTTTATAAGATGTCTTAATTTTAGAACACAAAACTTCATCTTCGGTGTCCGAGTAATCAACCAAAGGCTGTTAAAGACAAAAAAAGAAAGATAAATATGAAAATGAAGTGAAAGAGAGAAAATCTGTCAAACAGAGACAGACATACAGACGGATACAGAGACAGACACAGATAGACAGACATACAGACAGAGAAAGAGACTGGCACAGACAGAGAAAGAGACTGGCACAGACAGAGAAACAGAGAGAAAGAGACCGAAACAGACAGAGAAAGAGACTGGCACAGACAGAGAAAAAGACAGAAAAAGACTGACACAGACAGAGAAACAGACAGAAAGAGACTGGCACAGACACAGACAGAGAAAGAGACTGACAGAAAAAAGACTGACACAGACAGAGATAATAAATACACATACCTCAGCTGTGAATCGTGAAGTGCCTTCAGTAGTTACAGAATCCTCAGAGCAGTTCTCTATAGCTGTCATGTTGTCATCATCCTTGCATGGAGGCTATAAGAAAGTTATTTAAAAAAAATAGTTACAAGTCATCACTTATTAGACAAGGTCCCCACTATGCTAAACCTGTAAAATGTGTGTATTTGGTTCCAATGGGTTTGTATGGCTTTCCTAAGACTACAGGTCCCCATTATATACACATTACACTGGAAATAGTGTGTAAGACTTTCTCAAGTCAATACCAAATATAACAAATTAATAGACAGATAAAGAGACTGACACAGACAGAGAAAGACACTGATACAGACAGAGAAAGAGACTGACACAGACAGAGACTGACACAGACAGAGAAAGAGACTGACACAGACAGAGACTGACAGAGACAGAGAAAGAGACTGGCACAGACAGAGACTGACACTGACACAGGCACAGACAGAGACCGACACAGGCAGAGACAGAGACTGACACAGGCACAGACAAAGAAAGAGACTGGCACAGAAACACAAACATACAGACGGAGAAAGAGACTGGCACAGAAACACAAACATACAGACGGAGAAAGAGACTGGCACAGACACAGACAGAGAAAGAGACTGACAGAAACAAGACTGACACAGACAGAGATAATAAATACACATACCTCAGCTGTGAATCGTGAAGTGCCTTCAGTAGTTACAGAATCCTCAGAGCAGTTCTCTATAGCTGTCATGTTGTCATCATCCTTCCATGGAGGCTATAAGAAAGTTATTTAAAAAATAGCTACAAGTCATCACTTATTAGACATGGTCCCCACTATGTTAAACCTGTGAAATGTGTGTATTTGGTTCCAATGGGTTTGTATGGCTTTCCTAAGACTACTGGTCCCCACTATGTACATTACACTGAAAACAGTGTGTAAGACTTTCTCAAGTCAATACCAAATATAACAAATTAATAGACAGAGAAAGAGACTAACACAGGCACAGACAGAGAAAGAGACTGACACAGACAGAGAAAGAGACTGACACAGGCACAGACAGAGAAAGAGACTGACACAGACAGAGAAAGAGACTGACACAGGCACAGACAAAGAGAAAGAGACTGACAGACAGAGAAACAGACAGAAAGAGACTGGCACAGACAGAGACTGACACAGGCACAGACAAAGAGAAAGACACAGGCACAGACAAAGAGAAAAAGACTGACACAAGCACAGGCAGAGAAAGAGACAGACACAGACAGAGAAACAGACAGAAAGAGACTGGCACAGACACAGACAGAGAAAGAGACTGGCAAAGACAGAGACGGACACAGGCACAGACAGAGACGGACACAGGCACAGACAGAGAAAGAGACTGAAACAGACAGAGACTGGCACAGAAAGAGTCTAACACAGAGACACAAACATACAGACAGAGAAAGAAACTGACACAGAGAGACAGACCTACATACAGAGAAAAAGACTGACACAGAGATAATAAAAACACATACCTCAGCTGTGAATCGTGAAGTGCCTTCAGTAGTTACAGAATCATCAGAGCAGTTCTCTATTGCTGTCATGTTGTCATCATCCTTGCATGGAGGCTATAATAAAGTTATTAAAAATATAGTTACAAGTCATCACTTATTAGACAAGGTCCCCACTATGCTTAACCTGTGAAATGTGTGTATTTGGTACCAACGGGTTTGTATGGCTTTCCTAAGACTACAGGTCCCCACTATGTACATTACACTGAAAACAGTGTGTAAGACTTTCTCAAGTCAATACCAAATACAACAAATGAATAGACAGACAGAGAAAGAGACTGACACAGGCACAGACAGGGAAAGAGACTGACATAGAGAAAGAGACTGACACAGACAGAGAAACAGACAGAAAGAGACAGGCACAGACAGAGAAACAGAGAGAAAGAGACTGACACAGACAGAAAGAGACTGGCACAGACAGAGACTGACACAGGCACAGACAAAGAGAAAGACACAGGCACAGACAAAGAGAAAAAGACTGACACAAGCACAGGCAGAGAAAGAGACAGACACAGACAGAGAAACAGACAGAAAGAGACTGGCACAGACAGAGAAACAGACAGGGAAAGAGAATGGCACAGACACAGACAGAGAAAGAGACTGACACAGACAGAGAAACAGACAGAAAGAGACAGGCACAGACAGAGAAACAGAGAGAAAGAGACTGACACAGACAGAGAAACAGACAGAAAGAGACTGGCACAGACAGAGACTGACACAGGCACAGACAAAGAGAAAGACACAGGCACAGACAAAGAGAAAAAGACTGACACAAGCACAGGCAGAGAAAGAGAGACACAGACAGAGACTGGCACAGAAAGAGACTGGCACAGACAGAGACAGAGACTGGCACAGAAAGAGTCTAACACAGAGACACAAACATACAGACAGAGAAAGAAACTGACACAGAGAGACAGACATACATACAGAGAAAAAGACTGACACAGAGATAATAAATACACATACCTCAGCTGTGAATCGTGAAGTGCCTTCAGTAGTTACAGAATCATCAGAGCAGTTCTCTATTGCTGTCATGTTGTCATCATCCTTGCATGGAGGCTATAATAAAGTTATTAAAAATATAGTTACAAGTCATCACTTATTAGACAAGGTCCCCACTATGCTTAACCTGTGAAATGTGTTGTATTTGGTTCCAATGGGTTGTATGGCTTTCCTAAGACTACAGGTCCCCACTATGTACATTACACTGAAAACAGTGTGTAAGACTTTCTCAAGTCAATACCAAATATAACAAATTAATAGACGGACAGAGAAAGACACTGACACAGACAGAGACAAAGAAAGAGACTGATACAGGCAGAGAAAGAGACTGATACAGACAGAGAAACAGACAGAGAAAGAGACTGGCACAGACACAGACAGAGAAAGAGACTGGCACAGACAGAGACTGACACAGGCACAGACAGAGAAAGAGACTGAGACAGACAGAGAAAGAGACAGACAGAAAAAAGAGTGACACAGACACAGACAGAGAAAGAGACTGGCATAGACAGAAAGAGACTGACACACAGACAGAGAAAGAGACAGACAGAAAAAGAGTGACACAGACACAGACAGAGAAAGAGACTGCTAGACAAAAGACTGACACACAGACAGAGAAAGAGAGACAGAAAGACTGACACAGACAGAGAAGAGAAGACAGACAGAAAGGACAGACAGAGAAAGAGACTAGAACAGACACAGACAGAGAAAGAGACTGACACACAGACAGAGAAAGAGACTGGAACAGACACAGACAGAGAAAGAGACTGACACAGACAGAGAAAGAGACCGGCACACAGATAGAGAAAGAGACTGGCACACAGACAGAGATAGAGACGGACACAGGCAGAGATAATAAATACACATACCTCAGCTGTGAATCGTGAAGTGCCTTCAGTAATTACAGAATCCTCAGAGCAGTTATCTATTGCTGTCATGTTGTCATCATCCTTGCATGGAGGCTATAAGAAAGTTATTTAAAAAATAGTTACAAGTCATCACTCATTAAACAAGGTCCCCACTATGCTTAACCTGTGAAATGTGTGTATTTGGGTACCAACGGGTTTGTATGGCTTTCCTAAGACTACAGGTCCCCACTATGTACATTACACTGAAAACAGTGTGTAAGACTTTCTCAAGTCAATACCAAATATAACAAATTAATAGACAGACAGAGAAAGAGACTGACACAGGCACAGACAAAGAGACTGACACAGGCAGAGAAACAGACAGAAAGAGACTGGCACAGGCAGAGAAAGAGACTGGCACAGACAGAGAAACAGAGAAAGAGACTGGCACAGACAGAGACTGACACAGGCACAGACAAAGAGAAAGAGACTGACACAAGCACAGGCAGAGAAAGAGACTGGCACAGACAGAGAAAGAGACTGGCACAAACAGAAAGAGACTGGCACAGACAGAGAAACAGACAGAAAGAGATTGGCACAGACAGAGACTGGCAAAGGCACAGACAGACACAGAGACTGGCACAGACACAGAGAGAGAAAGAGACTGACAGAGAAAGACACAGACAGAGAAAGGCACAGACAGAGAAAGAGACTGACACAGACAGAGAAACCGAGAGAAAGAAACTGGCACAGACAGAGACTGACACAGGCACAGGCATAGAAAGAGACTGGCACAGACAGAGAAACAGACAGAAAGAGACTGGCACAGACACAGAAAGAGACTGGCACAGACAGAGACTGACACAGGCACAGACAGAGAAAGAGACTGAAACAGGCACAGACAGAGACCGACACAGACACAGGCAGAGACAAAGAAAGAGACTGGCACAGAAACACAAACATACAGACAGAGAAAGAGACTGACACAGGCACAGACGGAGAAAGAGACTGGCACAGGCACAGACAGAGAAAGAGACTGACAGAAAAAAGACTGACACAGACAGAGATAATAAATACACATACCTCAGCTGTGAATCGTGAAGTGCCTTCAGTAGTTACAGAATCCTCAGAGCAGTTCTCTATAGCTGTCATGTTGTCATCATCCTTGCATGGAGGCTATAAGAAAGTTATTTAAAAAATAGCTACAAGTCATCACTTATTAGACATGGTCCCCACTATGCTAAACCTGTGAAATGTGTGTATTTGGTTCCAATGGGTTTGTATGGCTTTCCTAAGACTACTGGTCCCCACTATGTACATTACACTGGAAATAGTGTGTAAGACTTTCTCAAGTCAATACCAAATATAACAAATTAATAGACAGAAAGAGACTGACACAGGCACAGACAGAGAAAGAGACTGACACAGACAGAGAAAGAGACTGACACAGGCACAGACAAAGAGAAAGAGACTGACACAGACAGAGAAACAGACAGAAAGAGACTGGCACAGACAGAGACTGACACAGGCACAGACAAAGAGAAAGACACAGGCACAGACAAAGAGAAAAAGACTGACACAAGCACAGGCAGAGAAAGAGACAGACACAGACAGAGAAACAGACAGAAAGAGACTGGCACAGGCACAGACAGAGAAAGAGACTGGCACAGACAGAGACGGACACAGGCACAGACAGAGAAAGAGACTGAAACAGACAGAGACAGAGACTGGCACAGAAAGAGTCTAACACAGAGACACAAACATACAGACAGAGAAAGAAACTGACACAGAGAGACAGACATACATACAGAGAAAAAGACTGACACAGAGATAATAAATACACATACCTCAGCTGTGAATCGTGAAGTGCCTTCAGTAGTTACAGAATTCTCAGAGCAGTTATCTATTGCTGTCATGTTGTCATCATCCTTGCATGGAGGCTATAATAAAGTTATTAAAAATATAGTTACAAGTCATCACTTATTAGACAAGGTCCCCACTATGCTAAACCTGTGAAATGTGTGTATTTGGTACCAACGGGTTTGTATGGCTTTCCTAAGACTACAGGTCCCCACTATGTACATTACACTGAAAACAGTGTGTAAGACTTTCTCAAGTCAATACCAAATATAACAAATTAATAGACAGACAGAGAAAGAGACTGACACAGACAGAGACAGAGAAAGAGACAGACACAGACACAGACAGAGACAAAGAAAGAGACTGACAGAGACAGAGACTGGCACAGACACAGACAGAGAAAGAGACTGGCACAGACACAGACAGAGAAAGAGACTGGCACAGACACAGACAGAGAAAGAGACTGGCACAGACACAGACAGAGAAAGAGACTGACACAGAGACAGAGAAAGAGACTGACACAGACAGAGACAGAAAGAGACAGACACAGACACAGACAGAGACAAAGAAAGAGACTGACAGAGACCGAGAAAGAGACTGACACAGACAGAGAAACAGACAGAGAAAGAGACTGGCACAGACACAGACAGAGAAAGAGACTGGCACAGACACAGACAGAGAAAGAGACTGGCACAGACAGAGAAAGAGAAAGAGACAGACACAGACAGAGACAAAGAAAGAGACTGACACAGACCGAGAAAGAGACTGACACAGACAGAGAAACAGACAGAGAAAGAGACTGGCACAGACACAGACAGAGAAAGAGACTGGCACAGACACAGACAGAGACAAAGAAAGAGACTGACAGAGACAGAGAAAGAGACTGACACAGACAGAGAAACAGACAGAGAAAGAGACTGGCACAGACACAGACAGAGAAAGAGACTGGCACAGACAGAGAAAGAGAAAGAGACAGACACAGACAGAGACAAAGAAAGAGACTGACACAGACCGAGAAAGAGACTGACACAGACCGAGAAACAAACAGAGAAAGAGACTGGCACAGACACAGACAGAGAAAGAGACTGGCACAGACAGAGAAAGAGACTGGCACAGACACAGACAGAGAAAGAGACTGGCACAGACAGAGAAAACAAACAGAGAAAGAGACTGGCACAGACACAGACAGAGAAAGAGACTGGCACAGACAGAGAAAGAGAAAGAGACAGACACAGACAGAGACAAAGAAAGAGACTGACACAGACCGAGAAAGAGACTGACACAGACCGAGAAACAAACAGAGAAAGAGACTGGCACAGACACAGACAGAGAAAGAGACTGGCACAGACAGAGAAAGAGACTGGCACAGACACAGACAGAGAAAGAGACTGGCACAGACACAGACAGAGAAAGAGACTGACACAGAGACAGAGAAAGAGACTGACACAGAGACAGAGAAAGAGACTGACACAGACAGAGATAATAAATACACATACCTTAGCTGTGAATCGTGAAGTGCCTTCAGTAGTTACAGAATCCTCAGAGCAGTTCTCTATTGCTGTCATGTTGTCATCATCCTTGCATGGAGGCTATAATAAAGTTATTAAAAATATAGTTACAAGTCATCACTTATTAGACAAGGTCCCCACTATGCTAAACCTGTGAAATGTGTGTATTTGGTACCAACGGGTTTGTATGGCTTTCCTAAGACTACAGGTCCCCACTATGTACATTACACTGAAAACAGTGTGTAAGACTTTCTCAAGTCAATACCAAATATAACAAATTAATAGACAGACAGAGAAAGAGACTGACACAGACAGAGACAAAGAAAGAGACTGACAGAGACAGAGAAAGAGACTGACACAGACCGAGAAAGAGACTGACACAGACCGAGAAAGAGACTGACACAGACCGAGAAAGAGACTGACACAGACAGAGAAACAGACCGAGAAAGAGACTGACACAGACAGAGAAAGAGACTGGCACAGACAGAGAAAGAGACTGGCACAGACAGAGAAAGAGACTGGCACAGACAGAGAAAGAGACTGGCACAGACACAGACAGAGAAAGAGACTGGCACAGACAGAGAAAGAGACTGGCACAGACAGAGAAAGAGACTGACACAGAGACAGAGAAAGAGACTGACACAGACAGAGACAGAGACTGACACAGACAGAGACAGAGACTGACACAGACAGAGACAGAGAAAGAGACAGACACAGACAAAGAAAGAGACTGACAGAGACCGAGAAAGAGACTGACACAGACAGAGAAACAGACAGAGAAAGAGACTGGCACAGACACAGACAGAGAAAGAGACTGGCACAGACACAGACAGAGACAAAGAAAGAGACTGACAGAGACAGAGAAAGAGACTGACACAGACAGAGAAACAAACAGAGAAAGAGACTGGCACAGACACAGACCGAGAAAGAGACGGACACAGACCGAGAAACAAACAGAGAAAGAGACTGGCACAGACACAGACAGAGAAAGAGACTGGCACAGACACAGACAGAGACAAAGAAAGAGACTGACAGAGACAGAGAAACAGACAGAGAAAGAGACTGGCACAGACACAGACAGAGAAAGAGACTGGCACAGACACAGACAGAGACAAAGAAAGAGACTGACAGAGACCGAGAAAGAGACTGACACAGACAGAGAAACAGACAGAGAAAGAGACTGGCACAGACACAGACAGAGAAAGAGACTGGCACAGACACAGACAGAGACAAAGAAGAGACTGACAGAGACAGAGAAAGAGACTGACACAGACAGAGAAACAAACAGAGAAAGAGACTGGCACAGACACAGACAGAGAAAGAGACTGGCACAGACACAGACAGAGACAAAGAAAGAGACTGACACAGACAGAGAAACAGACAGAGAAAGAGACTGGCACAGACACAGACAGAGAAAGAGACTGGCACAGACACAGACAGAGACAAAGAAAGAGACTGACAGAGACCGAGAAAGAGACTGACACAGACAGAGAAACAGACAGAGAAAGAGACTGGCACAGACACAGACAGAGACAAAGAAAGAGACTGACAGAGACAGAGAAAGAGACTGACACAGACAGAGAAACAAACAGAGAAAGAGACTGGCACAGACACAGACCGAGAAAGAGACTGACACAGACCGAGAAACAAACAGAGAAAGAGACTGGCACAGACACAGACAGAGAAAGAGACTGGCACAGACAGAGAAAGAGACTGGCACAGACAGAGAAAGAGACTGGCACAGACACAGACAGAGAAAGAGACTGGCACAGACACAGACAGAGAAAGAGACTGACACAGAGACAGAGAAAGAGACTGACACAGACAGAGATAATAAATACACATACCTTAGCTGTGAATCGTGAAGTGCCTTCAGTAGTTACAGAATCCTCAGAGCAGTTCTCTATTGCTGTCATGTTGTCATCATCCTTGCATGGAGGCTATAAGAAAGTTATTTAAAAAATAGTTACAAGTCATCACTTATTAGACAAGGTCCCCACGATGCTAAACCTGTGAAATGTGTGTATTTGGTTCCAATGGGTTTGTATGGCTTTCCTAAGACTACTGGTCCCCACTATGTACATTACACTGGAAATAGTGTGTAAGACTTTCTCAAGTCAATACCAAATATAACAAATTAATAGACAGATAAAGAGACTGACACAGACAGAGAAAGACACTGGCACAGACAGAGAAAGAGACTGGCACAGACAGAGAAAGAGACTGACACAGACAGAGAAAGAGACTGGCACAGACAGATAAAGAGACAGAGACTGGCACAGGCAGATAAAGAGACTGACACAGAGATAGAGACGGACACAGACAGAGATAATAAATACACATACCTCAGCTGTGAATCGTGAAATGCCTTCAGTAGTTACAGAATCATCAGAGCAGTTCTCAATTGCTTTCATGTTGTCATCATCCTTGCATGGAGGCTATAAGAAAGTTATTTAAAAATATAGTTACAAGTCATCACTCATTAAACAAGGTCCCCACTATGCTTAACCTGTGAAATGGGTGTATTTGGTACCAATGGGTTTTTTATGGCTTTCCTAAGACTACTGGTCCCCGCTATGTACATTACACTGGAAATAGTGTGTAAGACTTTCTCAAGTCAATACCAAATATAACAAATTAATAGACAGACAGAGAAAGAGACTGACACAGACGGAGAAAGACACTGACACAGACAGAGAAAAAGACTGACACGGAGATAATAAATACACATACCTCAGCTGTGAATCGTGAAGTGCCTTCAGTAATTACAGAATCCTCAGAGCAGTTCTCTATAGCTGTCATGTTCTCATCATCCTTCCATGGAGGCTATAAGAAAGTTATTTAAAAATAGTTACAAGTCATCACTTATTAGACAAGGTCCCCACTATGCTAAACCTGGTTCCAATGGGTTTGTATGGCTTTCCTAAGACTACTGGTCCCCACTATGTACATTACACTGAAAACAGTGTGTAAGACTTTCTCAAGTCAATACCAAATATAACAAATTAATAGACGGACAGAGAAAGAGACTGACACAGGCACAGACAGAGAAAGAGACTGACACAGACAGAGAAAGAGACTGACACAGGCACAGACAGAGAAAGAGACTGACACAGAGAAAGAGACTGACACAGACAGAGAAAGAGACTGACACAGGCACAGACAGAGAAAGAGACTGACACAGAGAAAGAGACTGACACAGACAGAGAAACAGACAGAAAGAGACTGGCACAGACAGAGACTGACACAGGCACAGACAAAGAGAAAAAGACTGACACAAGCACAGGCAGAGAAACAGACAGAAAGAGACTGGCACAGGCACAGACAGAGAAAGAGACTGGCACAGACAGAGACGGACACAGGCACAGACAGAGAAAGAGACTGAAACAGACAGAGACAGGCACAGAAAGAGTCTAACACAGAGACACAAACATACAGACAGAGAAAGAAACTGACACAGAGAGACAGACATACATACAGAGAAAAAGACTGACACAGAGATAATAAATACACATACCTCAGCTGTGAATCGTGAAGTGCCTTCAGTAGTTACAGAATTCTCAGAGCAGTTATCTATTGCTGTCATGTTGTCATCATCCTTGCATGGAGGCTATAATAAAGTTATTAAAAATATAGTTACAAGTCATCACTTATTAGACAAGGTCCCCACTATGCTAAACCTGTGAAATGTGTGTATTTGGTTCCAACGGGTTTGTGTGGCTTCCCTAAGACTACAGGTCCCCACTATGTACATTACACTGAAAACAGTGTGTAAGACTTTCTCAAGTCAATACCAAATATAACAAATTAATAGACAGACAGAGAAAGAGACTGACACAGACAGAGGACAGAGACAAAGAAAGAGACTGACAGAGACCGAGAAAGAGACTGACACAGACAGAGAAACAGACAGAGAAAGAGACTGGCACAGACACAGACAGAGAAAGAGACTGACACAGAGACAGAGAAAGAGACAGACACAGACACAGACAGAGACAAAGAAAGAGACTGACAGAGACCGAGAAAGAGACTGACACAGACAGAGAAACAGACAGAGAAAGAGACTGGCACAGACACAGACAGAGAAAGAGACTGGCACAGACACAGACAGAGACAAAGAAAGAGACTGACAGAGACAGAGAAAGAGACTGACACAGACCGAGAAAGAGACTGACACAGACAGAGAAACAAACAGAGAAAGAGACTGGCACAGACACAGACAGAGAAAGAGACTGGCACAGACACAGACCGAGAAAGAGACTGACACAGACCGAGAAAGAGACTGACACAGACCGAGAAACAAACAGAGAAAGAGACTGGCACAGACACAGACAGAGAAAGAGACTGACACAGACAGAGAAAGAGACTGGCACAGACAGAGAAAGAGACTGGCACAGACACAGACAGAGAAAGAGACTGGCACAGACACAGACAGAGACAAAGAAAGAGACTGACAGAGACAGAGAAAGAGACTGACACAGACCGAGAAAGAGACTGACACAGACAGAGAAACAAACAGAGAAAGAGACTGGCACAGACACAGACAGAGAAAGAGACTGGCACAGACACAGACCGAGAAAGAGACTGACACAGACCGAGAAAGAGACTGACACAGACCGAGAAACAAACAGAGAAAGAGACTGGCACAGACACAGACAGAGAAAGAGACTGACACAGACAGAGAAAGAGACTGGCACAGACAGAGAAAGAGACTGGCACAGACACAGACAGAGAAAGAGACTGGCACAGACACAGACAGAGAAAGAGACTGGCACAGAGACAGAGAAAGAGACTGACACAGAGACAGAGAAAGAGACTGACACAGACAGAGATAATAAATACACATACCTCAGCTGTGAATCGTGAAATGCCTTCAGTAGTTACAGAATCATCAGAGCAGTTCTCTATTGCTGTCATGTTGTCATCATCCTTGCATGGAGGCTATAATAAAGTTATTAAAAATATAGTTACAAGTCATCACTTATTAGACAAGGTCCCCACTATGCTAAACCTGTGAAATGTGTGTATTTGGTTCCAACGGGTTTGTGTGGCTTCCCTAAGACTACAGGTCCCCACTATGTACATTACACTGAAAACAGTGTGTAAGACTTTCTCAAGTCAATACCAAATATAACAAATTAATAGACAGACAGAGAAAGAGACTGACACAGACAGAGACAGAGACAAAGAAAGAGACTGACAGAGACCGAGAAAGAGACTGACACAGACAGAGAAACAGACAGAGAAAGAGACTGGCACAGACACAGACAGAGAAAGAGACTGACACAGACAGAGACAGAGAAAGAGACAGACACAGACACAGACAGAGACAAAGAAAGAGACTGACAGAGACCGAGAAAGAGACTGACACAGACAGAGAAACAGACAGAGAAAGAGACTGGCACAGACACAGACAGAGAAAGAGACTGACACAGACAGAGACAGAGAAAGAGACAGACACAGACACAGACAGAGACAAAGAAAGAGACTGACAGAGACAGAGAAAGAGACTGACACAGACAGAGAAACAGACAGAGAAAGAGACTGACACAGACCGAGAAAGAGACTGACACAGACCGAGAAACAAACAGAGAAAGAGACTGGCACAGACACAGACAGAGAAAGAGACTGGCACAGACACAGACCGAGAAAGAGACTGACACAGACCGAGAAAGAGACTGACACAGACCGAGAAACAAACAGAGAAAGAGACTGGCACAGACACAGACAGAAAGAGACTGACACAGACAGAGAAAGAGACTGGCACAGACACAGACAGAGAAAGAGACTGGCACAGACACAGACAGAGAAAGAGACTGGCACAGACACAGACAGAGAAAGAGACTGGCACAGAGACAGAGAAAGAGACTGACACAGAGACAGAGAAAGAGACTGACACAGACAGAGATAATAAATACACATACCTTAGCTGTGAATCGTGAAGTGCCTTCAGTAGTTACAGAATCCTCAGAGCAGTTCTCTATTGCTGTCATGTTGTCATCATCCTTGCATGGAGGCTATAAGAAAGTTATTTAAAAAATAGTTACAAGTCATCACTTATTAGACAAGGTCCCCACGATGCTAAACCTGTGAAATGTGTGTATTTGGTTCCAATGGGTTTGTATGGCTTTCCTAAGACTACTGGTCTCCACTATGTACATTACACTGAAAACAGTGTGTAAGACTTTCTCAAGTCAATACCAAATATAACAAATTAATAGACAGACAGAGAAAGAGACTGACACAGACAGAGAAAGACACTGGCACAGACAGAGAAAGAGACTGGCACAGACAGATAAAGAGACAGAGACTGACACAGGCAGATAAAGAGACTGACACAGACAGAGATAGAGACGGACACAGACAGAGATAATAAATACACATACCTCAGCTGTGAATCGTGAAATGCCTTCAGTAGTTACAGAATCATCAGAGCAGTTCTCTATTGCTGTCATGTTGTCATCATCCTTGCATGGAGGCTATAAGAAAGTTATTTAAAAATATAGTCACAAGTCATCACTCATTAAACAAGGTCCCCACTATGCTTAACCTGTGAAATGTGTGTATTTGGTACCAATGGGGTTTTTATGGCTTTCCTAAGACTACTGGTCCCCGCTATGTACATTACACTGGAAATAGTGTGTAAGACTTTCTCAAGTCAATACCAAATATAACAAATTAATAGACAGACAGAGAAAGAGACTGACACAGACGGAGAAAGACACTGACACAGACAGAGAAAAAGACTGACACGGAGATAATAAATACACATACCTCAGCTGTGAATCGTGAAGTGCCTTCAGTAGTTACAGAATCATCAGAGCAGTTCTCTATTGCTGTCATGTTCTCATCATCCTTGCATGGAGGCTATAAGAAAGTTATTTAAAAAATAGTTACAAGTCATCACTTATTAGACAAGGTCCCCACTATGCTAAACCTGTGAAATGTGTGTATTTGGTTCCAATGGGTTTGTATGGCTTTCCTAAGACTACTGGTCCCCACTATGTACATTACACTGAAAACAATGTGTAAGACTTTCTCAAGTCAATACCAAATATAACAAATTAATAGACGGACAGAGAAAGAGACTGACACAGGCACAGACAGAGAAAGAGACTGACACAGACAGAGAAAGAGACTGACACAGGCACAGACAGAGAAAGAGACTGACACAGAGAAAGAGACTGACACAGACAGAGAAAGAGACTGACACAGACACAGACAAAGAGAAAGAGACTGACACAGAGAAAGAGACTGACACAGACAGAGAAAGAGACTGACACAGAGAAAGAGACTGACACAGGCAGACAAAGAGAAAGAGACAGACACAGACAGACAAAGAGACTGACACAGGCAGATAAAGAGACTGACACAGACAGATAAAGAGACTGACACAGGCAGAGATAATAAATACACATACCTCAGCTGTGAATCGTGAAATGCCTTCAGTAATTACAGAATCCTCAGAGCAGTTCTCTATTGCTGTCATGTTGTCATCATCCTTGCATGGAGGCTATAAGAAAGTTATTTAAAATATAGTTACAAGTCATCACTTATTAGACATGGTCCCCACTATGCTTAACCTGTGAAATGTGTGTATTTGGTACCAACGGGTTTGTATGGCTTTCCTAAGACTACAGGTCCCCACTATGTACATTACACTGAAAACAGTGTGTAAGACTTTCTCAAGTCAATACCAAATATAACAAATTAATAGACAGACAAATGGACGGACAACAACAAAAGAAAAGAAAAGATAGACTGATAGACAGAATGGCATACAGAAGGGGTGTCATGATTCCATGATTCCATTAAGGAGTACTATATTTAAAAAATGTATGATTACTATTTTAACTGTAGATTAACCCAGATGAGAATCCATGAAACGCATTAATCCTCTTCCTAAGGCTGCACTATGCATTTCAACCATTTCAAACTCTTACTTTAGCAAAGTGTTATTGTGGACTAAAGCGGTTTCATAAACGACAATTTAACTCACACAGTCTCACTAATTTGAGCCAGGCTCAATGAGTGAGGATAATTTGATGTGCACACTTATGCTACACTTATTAAATGTTAGTAGTCATGCGAATATCCATTTTCCCGTCAGAAAGGGGTGAGGTTTACGTGAATAAAGGAGCTGTGCGTGCGGACAACGTTGCCTGTGTGTGTGTATGTATATATATATATATATATATATATAAAATCTCAGTATTTTAACTTAAGCGCTGCAACAATGACTATTAAAGGACTTTGGCTGCAAGCCCTACATACAGCACCGAACATGTACTCGCAAAACAAGTACTTTAAAGAAATTCCTTATCTTATTTCTGTTACTATAGGCTTAAACCTCGTCTGTGAAACTGGGGGATAAATAAATGTACTTTAAGGGATACTCCACCCCAAAAAGAACATTTAGTAGTTAATCAATTACCCCCATGCCATTCTAGACTTATAAAAGCTTTGTTCGTCTTTGGAACAAAATTTAAGACATTTTAGAGGAAATCCTTGTCACTTCCTAGCATTCAGATTGAACTACTGATGGCAGATGGAGTACTCTGACAATGTCTTTCAAACTTTTCTGGACCGTGATGCTGTTATTTACCAGGCAGTCCATGGGACAGTCACAAGGCTCCTAGATTTATTATAAAATATATCTTAAATTGTGTTCTGAAGATGAACAAAGCTTTTAAAGGTTTGGAACGACATGGTACCAATGGTAATGACAAAATTTTCATTTTGAGGAGGAGTATCCCTTTAAGTTAGGAGTATATATTTTTTAAATATTACATTATGTATTTTAACATTTTTGTTCAATAAAACCATTTAACCCTCTGGAGTCGATTAACACGGATACGCGTTATGAATCATTTTTTCCTGATAACCCCGAAAAGAACTTAAATTACACTTTCAGTTTTAATCATACAGATAAGAGCAACACATCATTCTAATCTTTAAAGGGTCTATTTTTTTTGGCTACAGACATAATAACAACAAACCTTTGTGAACTTATAAAATAAAGATAACAAACAAGGTGTGCTTGCTTTGAATCAAAATTATTATTGCCTCATTGCTATTATATATGTATTTTAAGCCATTGTAAAGGCTTTTATTCCCTTAGATAAATTTGTATTACCAAAAAAAGAAAAAGTTATTTATTTGACGTTTCCATGCGGGTATGACATTGTTGACAGGTGATGCAATGACACCGCTACACCGGTAAAAATAGCTGATTTCTTTGGTTTCAAACATTCTTGGAAACATTTGGGATAATGTATGGAGGTCAAAAAAAAATATAGCATTGTTATAGTAATTTATTTATATATTTTAATCCAAAAAAAAGGCACATACTGGGTCTTTAATTAAAAACTTTCCATTTCCTCTACTGTACAAATTATGTAAGTAGTCAAATTTTGCCAAACCTTTCTCCAAGGCCAGTGACTTCCTCCATAGTCATATGTGAGTTCCTCTCCAGGAATGATATCTCTTGCAGCGAATAGGCACAAACAGGGTTTTCCCTCAACGATAATCCTTTTCATTGTACAATTTGGGTTTATGTGATCATCATTTATAAGGCGGCCAAGGGTGCCATCCTCATGAGTTGCATCAATGCTTCAGGAAAAAAACAAATGTATAATTTAACCTAACAAACTACAAATTTTAATTTTTTCTTTACTGTAAATTTTTTAATGTATTCGTTAAACAAAAAAACAAAAACAAAAAACAAATACCTCCATTTCTTGTTCTGCCAGATGAAGTCAAACATAAAAAAAGTGTCTTGATTGGCCTCTCTTCTTTGTTCGGCTTCAATTAAGCTAATCATTTCTCCCCTATATTCGACAACAAAATCTCCTTTAATAAAAGGAATTAAGGCAAAGACTCCACGACCTGAAAAAAGGTGGGGGGAGGGGGGTAAATACAATTGTTAATAAAATTCATTGTAGACATGTAACTAATATGTTGATGGTTAGCCAACTGTAAACAACTTTTATGCTTTGTATTAGTTTAACCAATGTATTCAACATTCTTTCATAGCTCATGCGTATTTCTTTCATTAATTTACATATACTATCACAAAGAGCAATTTAAAACTGCTAAAACAAACAACACTAACATTATCCTTTATATCCCAATGGACCCAGATCCCATAAAATAATCATGGTTACTTATTTAGTATTTTTGAACCACTTAAATCATATTTAAAACGTATGTGACTCACACATAACGTTA